>NC_040016.1:16553215-16653109 GCF_000972845.2 Larimichthys crocea
GGCGTATACCATTTCAGTATTTTCATAAGATTGGTGCAGATTCTGTCTTATCTATTTTGTTTCAATGACGTGAACATCGTTACAGCTAATACATCACTCTCTCGAGCCCTGAACAAACAGAAGCAGCAACTCGGATGGATAGTAACATGGGAGGAACACAGGAATGTGAACAAGCCTTGGTTCTCTTGGAGTGTTAAAAGAGAGGAGAAACTTGTGAATTCGTGGAGTGAACAAGAAGCCCTCTCTGACACGTCCTTCGATTTGTAGAGTGGAGAGTAAAAGGAAGAAATCTCTGCAGCTTTTGAATCCCTGGTGAGTATGCCTATACAGTATGTCGTGTCCACATTCTGCAGTGTCGTCTCTTTTCCTTTTGTCTTTTTTTTCAGAACAATCCACTGCGTGCGCACACACACACAGGCAGCTGTGGCTGCTCTGTTTCTGCTCCATTGGTTAACAGTTTTGCTTCTTGTAAATTTCCACCAGATCAGGATGGCAAATAAGGAATCTAGCGTAGTCACTGACTAAAAGCTTCACATCTTTGAGTGTGAGAGGGCGTCAGACTTCTTGAAAGACCTTTAGTGTATGAGGGGCATTAGTTGCATCTAACTATGTGTTGTGACAATCATGCTTTATTTCCCCGCAGCCCATTCAACTGTTATTATTCATTTTCATTTTTCTTGAGACTAGAAATTTGACATAATTGTACCCGTCCTTCAATTTTAAGTTCCTTGAGAAAAATAATAAGAAAATGACGATAGCCCTTTGTCTCCCCTTGGTACATTTTGTGTACTTTTCACTTAAAAAAAATAATTTTTATAATTTGGCCTTGTTAATGGTAGTGAGACGAAACTTCTAAGGTTTTGGGTTTTTTATCCAATTTTAAAATTCTCAACGTGGCTTTAATAACAGGGCTAATACACTGTGTAGAAAAGAAAGTTCCTCTGGGTTCCCTCAGGACATTTTTGTACCATTGACTCCCATTATAACATACACTTTTGATCCTACTCTAATTTTGGCATAAAACAAGTTGTACATATGACAACCTTTTCATTCGAAGCTTTTGACTTGGAAAATAAAAAAACAATTATCCACATTTGATGTCATTTTCCACTATATGGCTGAGGGCTCCATTCCATACGTTTCATTGAGATCTTTTTCTGTTGCATTTCCAGACTATGGCTTGGCAGTAAAATACTGCCTATAATATACACAATAACAAAACAAAATGGTCCTGGTGTGTTGGTATGATGTAAAAGTGTGGTAACAATGTGTGTATGAAGAATATTATTGTTGTGTGTGCGCACAAGAAAAAGACGTGTGTTTCACAGGTAAAACATATTTTCAAAATTTTGGTGCATTTTTTTATCATGTGGTTTCATATTCCCAAAATGACATTAAAGGTCAAAATTATTAGGAAATACTGAAAATTTGATAGTTATGATTAGGACTGAAGTTGGTCAAAAGGTTAATGCAGTGAAAGTGGAAAAAAAAGGCACATAATATAGCACGTTTTAGAAAAAAACATTTTTTGTACCAAGGCGCTCGCACAAACTTTTTTTAGGGGAGCACAAGGGCTAGTGTCACCAAAGGAGTAAAACGCAAACAGAGCTTAAGTTAATGGCTCTATTCAGTCGAACCGGGGCCAGCTGCAGCGAGGACTATAGCCTCTTACACACGAGGCGGCCGCTTAACCCACTACGCCACCGACCGCCCCTGATTTGCAGTATGTTTAAGACTGAATAGAGCCATTAACTTAAAAGCTCTGTTTGCTGTTTTACTCTCCTTTGGTGACACTAGCCCTTGTGCTCCCCTAAAAAAAGTTTGTGCGAGTGGTTCGGTACAAAAAATGTTTTTTTCTAAAACGTGCTATAAAATTATATGTGCATTTTTTTTTTTTTTCACTTTCACTGCATTAAACCTTTTGACCAACTTCAGTCCTAATCATAACTATCAAATTTTCACTTGACCAACTTCAGTCCTAATCATAACTATCAAATTTTCACGTATTTCTTAATAATTTTGACCCTTTAATGCCATTTTCAGAATATGAAACCACATGATAAAAAAGCACAAAATTTGAAATATTTTCTATACACTAAGTGCAAACTGTAATTTTTAGGGACTCCCTTGGATATGTCAATAATTGACAACGTTGATTTGAATGCATTATTATTTTTTGAGCAGTGTCAGTTTATTAAAAAATGAGTGCGAGCGATCTATTATTTCACCTGAGTAAACCTGAGTAAACATGCTGCACTGAAAACCAAAACAAAAAAAGACTTTGCTTTGGTAGCTGAGTGCTGCTTTGACCTTTGACCTCTTTAACCTTTTGATTTCGATTGATCTCTCTTTTGTTCTCGTGTGTGTGTGTGTGTGTGTGTGTGTGTGTGTGTGTGTGTGTGTGTGTGTGCAAAAAAGACTCTTTTTCCCTGTGAACACACGTCGTCTTCTTCTCTGTGCACACACACACACACACAAATAATATTCTCAATACACACATTTGTACCACACTTTTACATCAGTACCAACACACCCAGACCATTTTAGTTGTAATTATGTTAATTAGGCAGTATTTTACTGCCAAGCAATAGTCTGAAATGCAACAGAAAAAGATCTCAATGAAACAGTATGGAATGGAGCCCTCAGCCATATAGTGGAAAATGACATCAAATGATGTGGATAATGATGGATAATTGATTTTTTTTAATTATTTTTTTCCAAGTCAGAAGCTTCGAATGAAAAGGTTGTCATATGTACAACATTGTTTTATGCCAAAATTAGAGTAGGATCAAAAGTGTATGTTATAATGGGAGTCAATGGTACAAAAAATGTCCTGAGGGAACCCAGAGGAACTTTCTTTTCTACAGTGTATTATAGCCCTGTTATTAAAGCCACGGTTGGAATTTTAAAATTGGATAAAAAAAAAAACAAAACCTTAAAAAGTTTTGTCTCACTACCATTAACACAAGCAAAATTATAAAAATTATTTTTTCAAGTGAAAAGTACACAAAATGTACCAAGGGGAGCACAAGGGCTAGTCGTCATTTTCTTATTATTTTTCTCAAGGACTTAAAATTGAAAGGACGGAGTACATTATGTCAAATTTCTAGTCTCAAGAAAAATGAACATGAAATAACAGTTGAATGGGCTGCGGGGAACTAAAGCATGATTGTCACAACACATAGTTAGATGCAACTAATGCCCATCATACACTAAAGGTCTTTCAAGAAGTCGTGACGCCCTCTCACACTCAAAGATGTGAAGCTTTTAGTCAGTGACTACAGCTAGATTCCTTATTTGCCATCCTGCATCTGGTGGAAATTTACAAGAAGCAAAACTGTTAACCAATGGAGCAGAAACAGAAGCAGCCACAGCTGCCTGTGTGTGTGTGTGTGTGTGTGTGCGCACGCAGTGGATTGTTCTGAAAAAACAGACAAAAAGGAAAAGAGACGACACTGCAGAATGTGGACACGACATACTGTATAGCATACTCACCAGGGATTTCAAAAGCTGCAACATACTGTATAGCATACTCACCAGGGATTTCAAAAGCTGCAGAGATTTCTCTCCTTTTTACTCTCCACTCTTACAAATCGAAGGACGTGTCAGAGAGGGCTTCTTGTTCACTCCACGAATTCACAAGTTTCTCCTCATTTTTTAACACTCCAAGAGAACCAAGGCTTGTTCACATTCCTGTGTTCCTCCCATGTTAACTATCCATCCGAGTTGCTGCTTTCTATTCAGGGCTCGAGAGAGTGCATGTATTAGCTGTTAACGATGTTCACGTCATTGAACCAAATAGATAAGACATTAGAATCTGCACCAATCTTATGAAAATACATGAAATGGTATACGCACTTCCTGTCTTCGCCCCCGATCTGTTGTGTGCGTTGTGGATGAAATGTGTTGTACCTGAAACGACATAGTAGTAGTTAATTTGTTTGTCTATGTTTGTCTATACCTGGTTGCTTTAGTCCAAATTCTTTCCATAGCTCTTAAAGCCGTCACATGTGCAGCCTAAACTTAAAGTAAAGGCCGAAAGGCTCTGTCCAAATATCAACAGTACGTGCGATGTTAATGTTTGTTTCATATTGCAGATCTTTGAGACTCAGCGAATGAAGTTCTCCGAGATCCCGCAGCGCTTGCATGCACTCTTGATGCCCCCGGAGCCCATCATCATCAACCATGTGATCAGGTAACCTCGTTACAGTGAAGCATAAACAAGTCTCTCACGTGACGCATCCACCGACTACTGAATCTAAACATGTTGAATTGTTTTGTAGCGTGGACCCGAATGACCAAAAGAAGACTGCTTGCTATGACATTGACGTGGAGGTGGATGACACGCTGAAGACCCAGATGAACTCCTTCCTGCTCTCCACAGCAAGTCAGCAGGAAATAGCAGGACTGGACAATAAGGTACAGATCGCAGCCCAACGGACACCAGCTGGTTTTCTTTTTTTTTGTCCCGGGGAGTTTCAGACAGACACATCCCTTGCCTGTGTGATGAAAGGGAGTTGTTTTTCCTGTTTCCTGCAGCGTGTCTGTGCTTTCTTTCTGTGGGTGGTTTTGATCTATCAAATTACCAGATTCTTCCTGACTGCAGAGTAACTTGCCTTACTAATGTCTTTTTGGTTAAGTAGTTTGAAATGGCACACACCTTCAAACTGCTGTGTACAGGCTCTTTTAAACAATTCAAATCCAATGTGAATGTTGGTGGTCTTTTTTTCATTGAACCCCTGTTCCTTTGAGCCTCCATGTAGATTTCTTTCCAACATTTTATGAGCCTGCTGAGGGCAATTTCACACATCGGCAGAATTGTTGCCCTTGAATTATCGCCTACTTTTCAAATCAGTTCTGAGGTCAGTCAGGTCTCCTTGACCTCCTGCTAGCAGCCATTACCCTTGGCTGAGATGGCTGCAATCACTTTGATAAGGCACAGAGCCATTCCCGTAGAAGACACCCTCCCGCGTAGTCTTTGTTCTGAGACAAGTTAACAATGTAAATAGAGAGAGCTTGTTTATAGTTATAGGCGCCATTCATTTTGTTGATTTACTTTGGATTCAGTGACAATTACCGATATACACCTGGTTCCTGCCGGTTTGATATCAGGAACAGTTTGTAGCAGAGTCTTTGTTTTCTCTCTTGACACACCAGCAACCATCACATCATGTAAACCAGAGCCTTGACAGACATTCCCATTATCCCCATCTTATACCCGGCACCTGTGTTTAACCCACTCTCCTAAAAGTGCACATTTTTACATACATAAAGACTACACCCTGTTTTACCCTGACATTTAATGTGTCACAAGTTTCTCGTTAAATAAGAGTTGACGATCCATAAGTTGCTTAGTGAAGCAACCAGCCATTCACCGGGATGTCTTTGTTTTTACTGCCGCAAGCTTCAATCATAAGTAAATGTCATCTTATCTTGCAGGAAAGGTTTGATTTATTGCAGCTGTTTTTACTTGTTTGATCTAAATTTTATTGGCTGAAGGTTGGTTAAAGCAGTGAAGAATATTTTAGTTTATTTTAAGTGGGTGCATCAAAGGTTCCCTTCAGAAATCTTGTAAACACTATAACGAACCAAAACACATCGTTTGTACCTTTTGACGTTTAACAAATGTTTTGAATGCATTTCATTTTTTTACTTGCTAGCAGTCATCTTCGCTGCCTTTGTTGGTTTCCAGGCATGTTACCACCACCTGTACGTTAGTGAAACTGTGTGAGACCTTTGGTGAACTGTGTAGCGCGTCACACGAGACAAACAAAACAATTATCCACACAGAAACCTGTTCCACAGCACTTGAGGAAATGGTGCAGATTGTTCCCATGTTTTACTGCGTATCACATAAAAAAACTAGGTGCCATTTAAGTTGTCTACATTTTATAATTCCCTTTGAAATGTTATTATTTATAAATAATATTAACTTCAAAATCACTAGACTAAAACCCATGTTGCAATTATTCCACAGCTTGTGACAGCAGTTCACAATTGGCTGTTGTAGTCATGCAACATACAGTCAGTAAGTAATCATCAGTCAGTAATGATTGTCAGAGCAGGCGATGGAATGATGTGTCACTGTACATGAAGCACCAACAAAGCTCCTACATCATGAAAAGTCACTATGATTTCATTTAAAATGATCTAAGAATACTTGATAGAAGGAAAGGAAAAAGCTTTTTCTGACGACTGTCTCTGTTTTCTGTTAAATCCTTCTCAGATCCATGAAACCATCGAGACCATTAACCAGCTGAAGACCCAGAGAGAGTTCATGTTGAGTTTTGCCAGAGATCCTCAGGGCTTTATCAACGACTGGCTGCAGTCCCAGTGCAGAGACCTCAAGGTGAGTCCCTCCGTCATGACCTCAGTCTGAATCTCGTAAGAACTTTTATCCGTGCTCTTAGTATCTCTGCTGATACCACAACGCTTCTGCTTGACAACAAAACCTCCACATTATAGCACATTTTGTATCATATTGCATGACGTTCACAGATACGTTTGAGATGGGCTAATATCGCAAGGCTTGGTTCTTTGATTTCACATTTCACAGAAGCAACTATGAGCACATTCTGCAGAGGTTATAAGATATTAATGAATGTAGAAAAGTCTACCAGACACAGCATAAGGCACAGTAGTTTTAGTATGCAAGAAGGAAACACTCTTAAAGTATCATTGACATGTTTTATAACATCTCGTGTCAGATATCAAATGTCAAAAATTTGAAATTCTGAAAAGATTCAAACGTGCGCCCTGGTATTTCTAAGTAATTTTCAATCTTTGGTTCAACTGTGGGAAGAGAGGACTTCATTACATGAGAACGTGGACATCATGCTCCGAAAACACAAGGCTCATGCTGCTCGCTCAGGTGTATCACAGGCAGGGCAAAGTCAAACCGGAGCATGAACCATTTAATAACATGTCCGACTGTGTGCATGCACACCTCCCCTCTGACCATGAGCCGATTAACTGCTGACCAGCTGCCAGCCACCTGTGGTGTTTGTCCAGCTGAATCTCTGTGAAACTGAATGAGTTCAGTCCAAAGCTTGCCGTCTGCTTCCACAGCAACAACACAGTTAACTTTATCCAAAAATAAAAATCTTAGCTGCGTTTGAGTCAGGCCTGTTAAATGGATGTTATTTATCTTTTGCGCTCATTATTTCTCAGCTGTGGGATAATCTAGTCATGTCTTATTGTGTCTTTCTGTTTGCAGACCATGACAGATGTTGTTGGAAACCCAGAAGAAGAGCGAAGAGCGGAGTTTTACTACCAGCCGTGGGCTCAGGAGGCCGTTTGTCGCTACTTCTACTCCAAGGTAATCAGTCACACTAACAACATGGTCCAAACTTGATTATCTCAACAACTCTTAGATGAATTGCCGTCCTGTTCCCCAAAAGATAAATCCTGTTACTGTTGATGATCCCCTGACTTCTCCTCCAGCATCACCAGGAGGGAAACGGTTGTGTGTCTGAGTGAAATGTTTCAGCAGCTTTTTATGATTTGTGATGACTTTGGTGATTAGTGTTTAGTGCCAATTAGGGCTTCAGCTAATGATTATTTTCATTACTGATGAATCTGCTAATTGTTTTCCAGCATAAGTGCATTAATACGCAACTGGAATCTCTGTTAGTGCTAGAGTTTTGCCGATAATGTATCAGACAAAAAACTGGTTGTGGGGCTAAAGGCTAAAGTTCTTACTGCAGCGACCCAGGTTCAGTTCCAGCCCGGGTCCTTTGCTGCATGTCATCTCCTCTCCCTCCACTGCCACCCTCTTTCTCCTGAAGCTGCCTCTCTCAAATAAAGCAGAAAATCTGTCACTTCTGGTTAATCCAGTTGTTTTCTCCATTGTTTTATTTTGTTATGAAGGGTTTTTTTTTCTTCTAGGAAATGTTAGAAAATCAGGCTCCATGGCCATTATTTCCAGAGCTAATTGTGACTAGTAATATCTTATTGTTTCTGAGTAGCCAACCAAAAACCCAAATTTAAAAAAATTCTGTTAAAACACAAAGAAAAGAAGAAAATCTTCATATTTAAGAAGCCTGCACAAAAAAAAAATGTGGCGTTTCGGCTGGACAACCATTTATCGAAAATGTTTTTGTTTTTTTCTGTTGATCAACCAACTGATTCATCATTTCACCTTTAAGCATGCAAACACACTGTACTCAGATGAACCGTAGACATCCTTCAAACATCAGTATGTTGGCATGCAGACGTTAGGCCAAGTACAAGCTTGCAAGCATGCCTCCCTCGTCGTTTGAGTCACATCCGTTGTTGACTTTTTTTATTTGAAAATGTCTTTCAGGTCCAGCAGAGGCGACAGGAGCTGGAGCAGGCGCTCGGCATCAGGAACACCTAAAGAAAGTTGTCGACGGGTGGCAAATCAGAAAACGTGCTGTGCTGTTGGAGACGACTAATGTGTGTGTGCGCGTGTGTGGGATGTTCAAGTGAATTTCTGACAAGAGTTTTCTGACAAACTTAGAGAGACATAGATACTAGATGGCTTTACCATTATATAGGATGTCTTTTTTTTAATCTTCACCCTGCAGCTCAACTATTAATGCAGTTTGGTTGCTACTTCCTGTTTTGTATCATTTTCCTTCTCCTCACACCAGAGCTCCTTGAGCACAGTGTGTTTTCTCTTGCATGTCTAAGCCTACCTGCAAGCATTCCTTTCCTTTTTTTAACACATTGTGCCCACACAAAAGTCCAGATTGTACACAAATGAAAAGCCAAGGGTAACCTTTTAATGTATTTTGTCCCTGAAATCTAAAAATATCTCAAATCAGCTGGAATGTGTTGATTCTGCCACGGCTCTTTGTTCCCCGTTTTCGGAAAGTAAATTTACATTTCACACTCCTAACCCGGCCCCAAGACGCTTGCCCATTCAGTTAGATATTGATTGTAACCGTGTTTGTAATCAATCAGGCTGCTTTGCCTCATATTGGCTGTTTGTGTGTCACTTTGTCTTAAGTTCTCATCGGTTTGTTTTGTGCCACAGTCAGACAGACGGAAAAAAAAACGTTTAATAGCTCAATCATGGCAGAATATCCATGTTTTGTTGAGGGTGGCATTAAGTATGAAGTTGTTTTTCCTTTTCTTTGTTATTATCGATGATCTTTGTTTTAAAAATATGTATTATATCAGTACTTGTCTTGTTAGCTAGTACAGATAATCAAGGAAGTAGCTAGTATGAGTACCTCTAGTCTATATAGTTTTTGTAAATACTGAGCAGAAAAAAAACTGAAGATGGATGTGAAGTAAAACTGTATCTCTTATCCTGACAGATGTTTTTCTTAACTCTTTGTCTATGCTCAGATAGTTGAATCAGTATTTATATTATTAATGGGCCCTCGTTGTCAGAGCACAGTGGTTTAGCTCTCCGCGGCATAAAGACGGCAGTCAAACTTGACGAAAGCTCTGCTCTGCAGGACAAAAACGTGCACGGCATTCATGTCATCTGCGAGCTAGGAAAAGTTAAATCTCATGCCTTTTAGTTTTGTGTATTTTAATGATGTGCAGAGAAGCCATAAACACTTGAACTAGCTCGTGTACGTGTGGCCGAGCAGATTTAAAGAGTCGTCGCTTCTTCGTACTCTGGCTGAAGGCCTGACATTTTTGAGTTTAATGGTTGTTTCCCTGTTGAAGGTGAAGATGAGTGTCCTGGCTGAAACTTTTGCGTGTGTGCATTTCATTAAACGAATTCCAAGAATACACTAATGTGGGTTTGGGCGGGTATGTGATTTAAATTTCAAACGGTGGAAACCTCTGGGGTGTAAAACATAACACTGGGGGAGGGGGGTTGTGACTGTAGTATTATTTGAATCTGCAGACTTTTTCATGGACCAAACCTATTTTTCTGTATGTTCTTATTATGTTATAATAAAGGATATGTAAAATGTACGTGTCTGTGGCAGTTTCTTTGTCTGACTGATTCTATGACCTGGAAAATCTGCTCTAATGTTTCTGTGTAGAAATAACAGGGCTGCAACTAACAATTATTTTCATTGTTGATTCAGCAATTGACCGATTATTTGCAAGTTTTGTATCACATAAATAAAGAAAAGCTAAATTTACCATCAGTAAAAGTAGCAAAAATACTAAGATTACATGTAAACCTTTATCCAAATCTTAAAAATAGATTTCTTTATACTGATGCATCAGTACCTAATTTTACTGTTAAACTAGTTTAATCAAGTGTTTCTCAACCTCAGTGTCACATCCCTCTTAAGAGTTGAGATCAATCTGGTAGTTCTTAAGACTATTGATTGGTAATTTTACAGACTACACTGGATAATCTTTGCTTTTTATAAAATACTGGTTTAAACAGTAACTTCAGCTCTAACTGACAAATGTAGGGGATTAAAAAGTACAAAGTAGCATAAAATGGAAATAAAGTACAAGTATCTCAAATCCCCTCTAGCAACAAATGTTTGATATCTGTCTTTTTACTGGTTATAAAAATAATTGCAGATTATTTTTTATTCATTTTATTAATTCCAAATCAGATGAGCTTTAGTTTGTAATTAAGAGGACCAGTATTTCCTTTGGTAATTCCTGCATTAACTTAATTACCAGAAGGCAGTAACACAGTTTTTTCCAATTCATCTAACCAAATGACATGTTAATTGTTCTCATATTATTTCTTCATTGACTCATTAATAGTCACTTGTAGCTAAGTATTTAATACATTACTGTATTACACAGTTTAAACAGTTGAATCATGGACTACCCTGTTGCTTCTTGTGTGAGAAAAGTTGTGTCTCTGAGAGGCAGCGGAGCAGACCAACCAGCAGCAGTGGGTGTGTTTGAGCCTCAGCTGTGTGTCTGATATAAATACTTTTTGTCCTGGCTGCAGCCTGTCTTCACACTAACAGCAGCTTCGTCTGGAAGGTCAGACACATGATGGCAGCACCGAAGAAAGTCTGTGTGGTTGGCTCTGGCAACTGGTAAGTGTTTTTAGAGTGTCTGAATGAACTGTAATGCACTTTTGGATGTATTTAAATGTAGTGTTTGAACAGTAGGGTCTGTCAGGGCTGCACAATGGTGAGTTTACAGTCACCATGTAGCTATTTTTGTTCTCTGGACTACATTTCGCACAGTCAGGGTGTTTTTATGAATGCTGTCTGAAAGGTGGCAAACCTTGAAGAAAGAAGACAACTTTAGGTGTTAAGAGCAGATAAATAATTCATAAAGTTAATAAACTCGCCTGCTGTTTTGCAGAGTGGAGGTCTTCTGAGACCGTCTGAGTAGATGATGACCTTTGATGCCTCAACTCTTCAAGTCTTTATTAAAGAAGCAGCTCCTGCCTTTTATTATGATGCAGTATTTGTGCCGAATCAGCCTTTGTGTGGTGTTGACAGTCAGCATGACATTTAGATCAGACAGTGGTGGTACTTGCATACTAATCCTAGAATGAAAAAATACACCATTACTTGTGGAAGTACTGCATTCAAAACTGCGTTTGTTCTTAGCAGCAACATGTAGCTAAAGTATCAGAAGTAAAACTACTCATTATGTAGCGCACTGACCCCCGTCATTGTGTATTAAAATGTATTATTTTATCATTATTATTATGAATTCTTTAACTTGTAAGCAGTATTTTAAATCGGGGTAGTTTATACAATTATTATTATTATTATTATATTCTAAAATATTATCATATGGTTTGTATGTAAAGCCTTAATCAGCAAAGTAACTGTAGACTCAAGTAAACTGCAAATTGTAACATACTTACATTCCACAAATTACTATCTGCAAGCACAGACATCATAAATGACAATTTACTGCCACTTAATATTGATATTTTATACTTTATAAGTGTTTTTCTAATAGGTCTTTGTTCATCTTGTGTTGATATTCATAGCCTGTCTCAAATCAGATTCTTCTCATGCCAAACAAATTGGTCATCTCGTGTTCATGTTTAACCTATAGTGTTATTCTTGTCTGTAAAAGCATCTGAAAACTATGTAAGTCATGTGACGCTGCAGTTCTTCACCACAATCCAAACTAATAAAGGTCATTTCGACAGCTGTTCACTATGAGAGAAACTTTGAGATACATTAATGTCTTTCAATCACTGACTAACTCTTAGAGATTAGCCATGACATATTTTAAACAGTGTGTTTTGTGGTCAGTGTACAACTTCTTTAAGATCAGTAGTTGGTGCAAAGAACTGTCAAAAAAGAAAATGTCAGTATTTGAAAAAGCAAAATCAGAAAATCGAAATGAACTTTCTAACTCAAGACATCAGACAACTTTTATCAATATCACCACTTCCAACTTTTAAACCTCAGCGTGAAATTCACTTATCTCCATGAATAATTTAGATATGATAGAAAAAAAGAAAAACCGAGGACATTTACATTTTTTTAGGGAAACAAGTTCAACCATTGTCTTGACAACAGAATAATCATTGTGTGCCTCCATTGTTCTAAGGGGCTCTGCCATTGCCAAAATTGTGGGCGCCAACGCAGCCAAGTATGACCAGTTTGACACCACAGTCAACATGTGGGTGTTCGAAGAGATGGTGAATGGACGTAAACTCACAGACATCATCAACACAGACCATGAAAATGTTAAATATCTGCCTGGTCACAAGCTGCCCCCCAATGTGGTGAGCATGAAAACTCATGTATACTCTCTGTTACACTCTGTTGCCACGTAATTGATGTTTTGTCATATTTCCTTTCTCCTCATCAGTTGGCTGTTGCAGACTTGGCTGAGTCTGTGAAAGGAGCTGACATCCTGATCTTTGTGATTCCTCACCAGTTTATTGTTAAAGTGTGCGACACTATTAAAGACCATATCAAGAAGGATGCTATAGGCATGTCTCTTATCAAGGTAAGATTTTTCTTATCTTTAGCTTTCTTTATCTCCAAATTCTTTATGCATCATATGCAAAACAATTACAGTAATTACTCGTTCCAGTAATACTCATCTATGCAGGTAATTTATATATTCATATGGTTTAACAGCTTGTAAACTGTTAAAATAGATTTATATGTATGCTGCAATGTGTGTAGGTATAAACAGGCATATATATATATACAGTATATACTATAAAAAATGTTTTAAATGTATATTTGTGCTTATGAGTTCTTTCTATTACAGTGCACTAAAGAATTGGAAGTATGCCCTTTTAATGATTTCATGTGCTAGTTATGTTGTGGTTTGGTGTGTTCTAGGGTGTCGATGCGAGTCCAGAGGGTCTGAAGCTTATCTCAGAGATCATCCGAGGGAAACTGGGCATCACCACGACAGTCCTAATGGGAGCAAACATCGCCAACGAGGTCGCTGACGAGAAGTTTTGCGAAACAACCATCGGTATGGAGGATCAACACTTGATGAGTTTAATTCTCGAGTTTGATCTCTACCATTAAGGGGACAATATGACATTTGTCTTTTAGAAATGACTTGCTCTGAAACTAGACACAGAGTCATTTTCAAGTGAGTCTCTAGCTGTAGTTAAGAAGGACCTGACTAGATGATCTCTTAAATATAAATTATAAAAAGTATGTTGGTCAAGATTGTCATTAAAAATTGAACCAATACACTGTCAAACCCTAGATTTTGTCTTTCAACATCATATTGGCCCCAAAAAATCTTATATTACATTTTCATTCAACTTTGATTTCCCCATAAACGTAGTATTAGTAGCATACACATCCTAAAGTTTAAAGGTTTTGACAGAACAAATTGTTCCATCTAGTTTCAAAGATGCATATTTATTAATAAGTGTAATTAATTTGCTATTTTGTGGCACAGGGTGCAAAGACAAGACTCATGGGGCCGTGCTGAAGGACTTAATGCAGACCACCAACTTCCGTGTGACTGTGGTGGAGGAGTCTGATGTTGTGGAGATCTGCGGGGCACTCAAGGTCGGATTTTCTTTTCCTTCAAATTAATTTACTTCTTGATTTTCACTGCCATCTGAGCACTAGAAGAGATGTCAATGTCGTGCCAGCACTTAAAGATTCATTATTATACAAATGGTAAAATACGGTGTGGTCAAAAGAAGTCCATTAAATGTTTTAGTTTAATATTTGCAGATGTATACTGAAGGTTTTTCTGTTCAGATTGAACACTTTTCAACATTTTCAGTGAAAACTTTCAAATGACATGAGATATGTCCTCAAGGTGCGGTACATACATTACCTTGACATTAAAAAAGTGCACTCAAGTAACAGCAACACCTCCGTTTCATTGCTGCAGAACATTGTAGCAGTGGGAGCAGGTTTCTGCGATGGCCTTGGATTTGGCGACAACACTAAGGCAGCAGTGATTCGTCTTGGCCTGATGGAGATGATCGCCTTCGCCAAGATCTTCTGCACAAACTGCCCCGTCTCCCCCGTCACCTTCTTGGAAAGCTGCGGCATCGCTGACCTCATCACAACCTGCTATGGTGGACGCAACCGCAAAATCGGGGAGGCTTTCGCCAAAACAGGCAAAGTATGACAAATAGATACTGTATCCCTTTTCTTATCATAAATGTAACATTAAAACAACACCAGACATCTCCCTCTCTCTCTCCCTCTCTCTCTGTTTAGACTATTGAGCAGTTAGAGAATGAGCTGCTGAACGGTCAGAAGCTTCAAGGTCCAGCGACTGCAACTGAGGTGCACCAGGTCTTAAAACAGAAAAACATGGTAGAAAAGTAAGTATCTCAATCACAAGATCATTTCTACAAGTACTGATTCAGCTGGTATCTTTTGTAAATCAAATGTCTCTGTGTTCATATGATGTTGCCATTTTAGGAAATATGCCAATTTGCTTTCTTGCTGAGGGTTAGATGAGAAGATTGGTACCACTCTCATACCAACCTTTATCTAGCATCTGATTAGCTCAGCTTAGATAAAGAGTGAAAACATTGACAGTGTAAATACAGATGTAGTTTCCGTGACATCACCCATAGGTCTCTGAAGAGTGGTGCCATCTTGGCAGTCCTGCCTCTGCTGTCTCATAATTAATCCAAAAATGGAGCATGGGAGGAGCTGAGGCAGGCTGACAAGCCACCTGTAACGACACCTATCTGTCAATCAAAGTGGCCGTGCTTCATAACTTTAAGCCTTAATATAATTTGAATGGGTGAGTTGTATAAAAATTCAGGTTCAGTACAGTTGTCATGAACGGGGAAATTTGCTATAGAGACCAAAACCCTTTTTTGTACCAGGCTGTAAACATGTTTATTTCTGCTGTGAAGCATTTCAACATGGGAGCTTATGGAGTAGTTTTGTAGCCAGCCTCAAGTGGCTGTTTGAGGAACTGCAGTTTTTAGGCACTTCTCAGTGGCTTCACTTCACAGCCACAGAAATTGCTGTTTTTTGAGGAATTATCTGATGGATTATGTCTTTGCAAGGCGCAGTAACTTCCTCATCACATCAGGAAGTCTTCATAAATTCACAACAAGTCGCTTTTACACATATTTTTTTGTACATGTGCAACAAACAAGATGAAATGTGTTAATTACTGAGCTTTAGAGATGCTGGCAGGTGTATTTTGTTACCTTTAGACAAGGTCATTCCAGGCCAGCTGTTTCTAAAGACAAGTAACAATCTGCTTACCTAACTCCTAACAAGGAAGTGAATAAACCTATTTCCTAAAATGTCTAACTATTCCTTTAATATTTTAATAATCCTTAAATCATTCTTTCTCTCCAGGTTTCCTCTTTTCACTGCTGTTTACCAGATCTGCTTCAACGGCCACCCTGTCGCAGAGTTCATCAAATGTTTGCAGAACCATCCAGAGCACATGTGAAGGACTGATGAATGGGTGGAAGTTGGGAAAGCACTTTGACACTAGAACTACTGTATAACCCAGGTGATTATAGGGGGGAGGGGAGGTAAAGACTGTGCCTAATCTTGACTACTTTAATGTTTGAAACTCGAATTTTGTCCTGCTTCTGTTATATTACTGACAATAACTCCTGTTTATACAGATTATATAACTATAATATCAACATACATGTCACAAACTGTTGCATAAATCTTAAAAGTCTTAAAAGTTTTTAAGAATTTGAATTACTCTGCCTTACGCAATGCTCAAACTCTCACTTTAACGTTATGAAATGTTTCATCATTTCTTGGTTAAAGGTGTTTTAACTCGTCTTTTTACTGACATGTATGTTTACCAGTGTTAAATCTAAGCTCTGAAGACACTCACTCCCACATGTGTTATTTTTCCTCTGGACTTCTTAAGATGTAACCAGTTACCTAACAAGATTTATTTTGGAATAAATTATTGAATTTGTGCATGTGTCTACGTTTAAATATTGTCTTTGTGGCTTGCCTGCAGGATACACTCATACACACCCTCTACAGCCTCCCTGTAATCTGACCTGAGCTCAGTCAGACTGCCACTCTAAACTTTTCACCTTTACCATTTCCTGCAGCGTACACTTCAACCTTTCTTTAAGGGCACGTCCTGCTTTCGTTCTCTTAGGTAACCCCACTGTTTAATTAATATATTAATTTATCATAAAAGCATTAAAAATATGTGTTTTCAACCTACTTGATTACAAGTCTTTTGTATTCTGTCGACCCATTCACAAACTCTCTAGGGATGCAGTATCGTTTTACATTCTGTTAAAATGCAAGGGACCAATCTGTGTTCATTAACAACCATCTGCCTGTCACCATATGTTGGCATATCCAATCAATGCTCAGTCCCTGTAAGTCCCTGCGGGTAAGAATTTCAGCTAAAGGCACCATGAAAGACAAAGGGGATAGCCAACTTCCTCTTGCCTTGTAGTGGTACTATACATCCCCTGGCTTGTCGGTACTCTAACTGATGAAACACCCAAGCTAATACCCTCTCAGTGTATGCTCTTTGATGCAACAAATGTGTTTATTTATTAGTTTTTATCAGCTCTGTTGCCCAATTATTTCATAGACCATGAAGTTACATAATTTGCCACTTGTTTAAAATTTGATTCCCTTGCTGAAATCCCTTGCATAGATATTGAGTCAACTGCCCTATGAGATTGCTAATAATAACATGCTCCAAAGGGGCAAATGTCCATCTATAATTAGATGGTGGATAGCACTGCAGCTGCCTCATCCCTGCTGAACAACGCAGATGGAGGTATGTCTCTTTTTGGAAACCCTACACCATTGTGGTGCCATTAAACATCACAGTGTGACTCATCTTTCAACCACTCCGATTGAAAAGTTTCATTCATGATGACTTTCAATGGGGTGTAGTGTATGTCAGAGGCTTACAGAAACAAAAGTTAAAATGTTACATCTTGTTGCGTACCAATTTGTAATTGCAATACATCCATTTTCCACATGAGTGTGCCATCGCATCAATCACATAGCCAATCACACCCATCAGCCTTATCTACCTTTGATAGGTACCCTTTGAGATAACGTATCTGTTGGATTACTCACTGTAAAGTGTAAAGTTTTGGAATATGCAATCATTATAATAAGATATGTTGATAATAGAGATGTGTAATCTGGCTACAGTTCTCTAACATGAAAAAGAACAGGGATAGATGGCTACATGCATGGCACCATGGCACCCAGGAGAGGAGGGAGGAGGGACTTGCTTCACTTCCTCAATTCCAGTCTTCATCTCTCAGCAGCCAAGAGCTGCCAAGCTGGCCGGCGGCAGCCATTAAATACAGGAAGTTAGGTTGTTACTTTCAAAATTAAACAGCTAAAATGGAAGTTATGAGAGAATAATAAGAGCGGGTTTAGCTGGTTAGGTTGTTAGTAAAAAATAAAAATAAAAACTACATCAGACATTTGTTTTTTGTTTAATATAAACAGTTGCAAGTCATGTCATCGGATCTGGAGTCCAAATCGAGTCTGTGACAAGTCCGACACGAGTAAAGTCGCTTCTGTGAATAAAAAAAAAAATACCGCAACTAAACAAAATAGCGACTTATTTTTAAAAAAACTGCATCAATTGTTTCGTAATGTCGCTTAAAACCACTGCGACAAAACGCAGTCGACCGTTAGCTGTCTTATTTTGAAAACACGAACCGGAAGTCCAGCGTCTGCTCCGCTTTCTTCACACCGCTGAGGTGAAGTTGAGTGTGGCAAGTCATCCTCCGAGTGACCCAGGGACCCGGGAGGGAGGCGTTCAACAAGTTAAAAACCTGTTTCCTTCTCGGATAAGACGCTCTTTTCTCCTAACAGTCCGGGGGGGAAAGGAGGACCACTGTGAAACATGGCTGCTCTCTCAGCCTGGTTCTGGAACGAGAGGTTTTGGTTGCCTCACAACGTAACCTGGGCGGATCTGGCAGACCCAGCTCCCGGGGTGGAGTACCCCAAGGCTGGACACTTGTTGGCTGCTTTGCCGCTGGCTTTGGTAATTTTCGCCGTCAGGATACTGTTCGAAAGGTTCGTACCTGTTGCTCATGTCGGGTGTTTTTTCTTTGTGAGTGAGCGGGAAAAATCTCCCAGAAAATCTCTTTTAACGGAAGTTTTTTTTTTTTTTTTTTTTTTGTTCACATGAGCGGAGTGATGGGTTTGCTAGCGGTGGGTGTGTGAACGTCTGCTGAAACGATACTTTCTCTCTCCTCCTCCTACCCTTTTTTAAAATGAAATATGTCTTCAAAACTGGCTTCCAACATCGTCTCATGGGTCTAACTTCAGTTCAACTAAACCTGCATTCATTCAGGCGGGGCACACCTTTCCAAAACTCTTATTATTGATATTGGATATACTAGTGTGTGGGTAATCACTGACTGTTAACCAATCTGCTTATTTGTCCTTAGTTGCCCTTAAAAGATGCATGCATGCATGCTAAGGGAGTGCTGCCACTGCCCTGCCAGCCTGCTGCATCTGTGACACTGCCACATCTTCTTCACATGTACCCATCCAGACCTGTGCAAAAGCTGTGCTTTTGTTCAGGCTTCAAAAGTGGAGAAGACAATAATGTAATGGCACTGCATTGCATCCAACAACAACAACAACAACAATACACACACCAAGCAGAGATGTTCTGAAGTTTTGTAATTCATTGCAATAGTTGACTGTCTTATTACTAAGGTAAGGCAAGTCAAATCAAGTCAAGTCAAGTTTATTATCATTGCTGCCATAGGACATACAGAGAATTGAAATTGCATTTCCCTCTTATCCCAGTGCAAACAGCAATAAACATGAAATATATAAAATATAAGTAAAAGATGTAAGAAAGGACAGTGGAAAATCTGGAAGATATAAATACAATAAATATGGCGGTGTAAACAGAAACAACAGTCTAACAGTGTGAGTATTGCACAGTATAAACAGAATGATCAGTATAAATATAGATATGGCAATATGTAGTATGCAGTATAGACAGAATTTACAGTTTAAACAGTGAGGTCTATCAAAAATGACACACAGAATAAACAGTTGACTGTACACACTGATTGTTATTTGCAAGTATTTTAGAGTCTGTAAAAGTGGCTGGTGCCATTTGGTTTGTGTCTTGTTTATATATTAAGCAATTTCAGGGTAGGATTAAAGAGTCGTAGGTGGGTTACTAACAGGGGACGTGTAGTTTTTCCTCCAGATGTTGAGGTCCAGTGAAATAACCCCAGGCGTTAAAGTTTCTCATTTGAGCTGCAGAAAGTAAGGACTCTGTTTGAAAGTCGGTGACAACAGGAAAACCACTTCATTACTCATCTGTTGAGTGAAACTTTGACTGGTGTGCTGAATGACCTGGTACAGTAGTTTCACTGATGTCAACAACAAAGTTTCACTAAAGTATTTCTTCAGGCATTCATGCTTTGAGGGACGTTTTACCTTTCAGTAATCTGTTTAGTGTTTCGAAATCTGACCCGTTTGGTGCAGTTTCAATATTATTAAGAGGTGTGTTGCATTGAATGCACTGAAATGGACATCGCAGCAGTCTCTAGACATTCTGCATTAGCTTTTTTAGTGGATGCATTACTTCATTGTGCTCATAAACAAATATTATAGTATTTTGTTTGCACAGCGTTGAAGCCAGTTGGAGGTCAGGTGTAGGGCTTCGGTATGTGGAGAAGTATTTGGAGGTGTGATATAGCTGCTGGGTATCTCAGTGGTGGTTTGAGATAGGATAAAACAAACGAACGTCTGTAGTTGGTGTTGAGCAATATGACAATATACACAGTGAGATGATAAACGTTTGTCAGAGATTTTGTCATGATACATGCCGAAGCAGCTACTGTTTTATTATCTTAATTAACTTGATTTGTCAGGATTAGCTTCAAATCAACATTTGCCTCTGGATAATTTATCCGTAAAAGATTCCTTAATTGATTTTCTAGAAAATTGCATCACATCAGATATGAACAGCACAGTATTTTATGCATATTGCCCATCCCTAAGTTGATTGTGTCTGTGGTTTAACATGCTGCAAGTATAGATGTAAAAATGAATTGTAATGACAGTGTAGTTTCTGTTAGCTTCAGCTTCAGTATGGTCACGCTATAGCAAGTGCTAGACGGGTTTGTTCTGTGGTGTTGGCATTGATATATTCTGCATGGCTATAAAAATGGTATTGACCAAGGTTTCACATAATGATCAGTGACCTTTCTATAGTTGTCAACGTACAGAGGCAACAAATGGAAAGAGGAACAACACTTCTGCTATCATGACGTCGATGACGTCGGCTTTGCAACATTGCAAGCAGGACGAAGACTTAATATTATATTCATTTAAATCTGAATTGGGTGTGTAGCAGGGGATTGTTGTCAATCAGGCATGGTCTAAAGACTTGACACCTACAGAGTCAGCTCCAAGCACAGCGTCACGCTTTGTCTGTTTAATTTAGACACGGTCGAGAGGCTGTAAACAAGGAGCAATCAGATATTGGAGGTGTCTGACGAGAGCTGCAGAGGCACCCGATAAGATGCACACGGCGCCGCGCCGCCTGTCTCAGGTGCCAAAGTTGACTGTCCGTCCTCGTGGAGGCACTAATCCACAGTGATGTTATCAGAGAGTGTTTACTCCGCATGACACTCCGACCGGCTCACTTGCTCATTCATTTATTCATCAGTGAAAAACATCACACCACAGCTTGAGTTCTTGCTTCTCTTACTGAACAATCTAAACACAGGCTGTGCACACAGAATATGCACATTGTGCTTAAACACCTGCAGTAAGAGGGTCAGACGTTCACACAACCTCACTCTAGATTGAGATTGAGGTTTGATGGGGGCGTTCTCCGAGACACGTCCATCCATAAACTAGTTTGAATTCACGGCCTAATTGTAGTTGTGCTCTCTGTTTTCTTATTTGTTTCTTGTCTTTTTTACATTGCAAAGTGTGCGTGCGTGTGTGTGTGTGTGTGTGTGGTAGATCTGGAAGTGTTTTTTTAATTCTGTATTTGCATTAAATTAATATTCTCAGTGTGACTTAACAAAGGACTTTCCAGGAACAGTCCTATAGGTTTATGTTGCGTTATGTTTTATCCATCATTTTCCACATCATTATCTGTATCTGATCAACCAACTCAATTATCCAATGTCCGTATCCGTAGTCTGAACGGGCGGGACTGAACTGAAGCTGTTAATTGATATGGATAGAAGATGTCTATTAGAAAACGACTTTCAGAACTCATTTGAGCTTTAGAGCAACGTTTTTAATCATAAGAATGTGAACAACTATTATAGAACAATTATTTTAAAAAAAGCTTATACCTACTGGATACGCTGTTATTGCAGTGGAGGATGAGTAGTCAAAATGCTTCGTTGGTGCAGTTGAGAACAAAACACATTGCCGTAGCTGCTGAATTAATCCACAATTGAAAAGAAATTAAAACTGAAATGATTAAAACTGCAGATTATGTTTTCAGTTTTCTCAACACTGTTATCTTTGCGTTTGGCAGTGTTCATAGCATCTGTACAGCAACGTGTCTGTTTTTTTTATGACGCAGGCTTTTGTTCAACTATTTTCAGATAATACATGAAATTTCAACTGCTTTCATCTCGTACTCTTCATCAGATACTTCAACACTTTTCACCTCTTATTCTTCATCTAATATTGTGAGCAACAAACAACAGGCATACTTCAAAAGGCCCGCATTAAACCACTTTCAGTGCATTTTGGACTTTTCTTCTTCAACTGACTCTTCTCCTTTCAATGCTTGTGCTTTAGTAGTTTCTTTAAAGCAAAAATGCTCTTGGATCTGATGATTTTTGTCATGTTTGTTTGGACATTCGGTTAAATAAAATAAGTTCTATGAATATATCACAACTTCTCTCTAGCTTCTTTATAATAACTTGTTTACACACACATTTACTACAGTTGCTTTCAGTGCTTACACTTAAACCAAAGCTACTGTGTGTGTCACTGCTTTGCAGTCGATAGCTGTAGTGTGTGATAACAAGGACAACATATTTACACATGTCATCAGTCATATCTGCAGATCATCCTCTCCTGCCTGCCTGCAGTTAGTTCCTCTTTCTGACTAATATGACAGCAGTCCTCAGCCCAACCAACCAGCTCCTCCTCTTCCAGACCAGTTTCTTCTTGTTTGAGCGTAATAATTGTTCAGCTGTTGGCACTGACTTTGTAGATGGGAGCAGTCAGGCTGATCTGTGTGAGCAAGCCTTGGCACTTCTAAGCCGTGTCATGGGTTGAACAGTGTTAGGACTACAAACTGACTGAGATATGAATGAGATTATGACATGTTATGTAACCTGATGTGATCTGTTTTTTTTTCCTCATACACTACCAAACAGGTATGTTCTGTCTGGCCGATGCCTTAAGGAAGTGAGGGTAGATGCTAAAGAAAAAGTGATAAACATCCTCTTTGTTCAGTGTTCTGCTTACTGCCCACATAATCTGGCATTGTCTCTCCCCAAAGTCAGGTTTCCTCTATGTAACTGTCAGTGCTGTTTCAAAACATGCTGTAACTTCACAAGTCAAATGAAGGCCACAGTTACATCCAGAGATGTGCCTGTGCCTCAGTTAAGGCCCTGGGACCGGGATGTTTTACCACTGTTAGGGTTGTATTCCCTATCACAGCCATCGGAGCTACTAGCGTCCGTGTACACAGACCACACTGAGCCTGTCTCCTGGTAACCGGCTTTGTATATGTTGGATTGGTCAGGTTCTGAGGAGGAACAGGGATGTTTTGACGTTTTACATAAATAGATTAGCTTGTGTCTCTCGCTTTTTTCACCCCCCCTCCTGCTGCTGCTATCCGCCAATTAGCACTGCAGGCTCAGATTTGTATGGACTATTTCTGTCGATCCATCCGGCTGTTTATCATAAATTTGAAAGGCCTTTGCTTATAAGATAACCTGGACTGCCGTGCATTTCCGTGACACCATCAGACAGCTAATGTAGACTTTTAAAGAGACTTACAGACACATTTGTGCTTTTGGATGAGCGCTGCATGTTGCCGGGTCATGCTCAAGGTGCACTTAGACAGCGTAAATAGATTTCCTGGTAATGTCAATTATCATCATACCACATAAACCTGATCTATCCAGTCCGACCTTTTCTGCAGAATGTGTTTTGTTGGGTTCATTCACATCTTCGCAGTACAGCGTTGTGCCATTTGATATGTGAAGGGAAGCTTCTTCAAAGGTCAGAGAGCTAAAGCCAGGAGTCATCTTTGAAAAGACGTTGCTCAATGAACCTTTGAGTTACACTTTGTATCCTGTAAACTTTGTGTGCATAGATGAAATGAATTTGCTGGTCTGGATGGTGTGAAGGTTTTATTACCCAGCCGCTTTGATCTTCATACTTGTAATTTGAAGGTCATTTCAGGACAAGGAGTAAAGTTCCTAGAGGTAAAGCTCGTTCTTGCAGGGAGATGATTAAAAAGAAACAGGGAGGAGAAGAAGTGTAAGTGGTGGTTTACGTCAGACAAAAGACTGTGGTTTTTGTTTTTTGAGGGTTTTTCTTCGCCTACTTTTCTCATAAGGGAGCACAATGGCTCTGGCTTTTTTGTAGTGAGTGTCAGATTCTCATCACCAGGAACACTACACAGACAATGGAGGTTTCGTCATATAGCGGATTCGGCTATGGTTCACTTCTAGTTGAGTATTGCTGAATGAGTATCTGTAGAACCTGATTGTGTAAGGCTGTCGAAGAGGCACCACACAAGATGTACAGTATGTACGTCAAACTGCAGTCGTGCATCATGAGCGGCTCCGCACCAATAGGTCATTTGTTCTTGCTAACGTGAAATTGAAACATGTAAAAAGTTAAACAGTCTGCTGAACACCAGTAAGCAAGCGCTTTGCTGAGATAAAGATAAACTCACCGTCTCTTGTTTCGTTTCTCTCTGGTATCTTATGGTTTAGAATGCAATCATGGTTGGGTACATGTGATATCTTGGTCTTGGTCTATTTGGAAACCCGGAGTCAATCAACTAATTGCTTCACAATGGTCTTTTCTATGGGAAATTAAGCTAAAAGCTATTAGGCAATAGTGGAAAATGACATGACATTCCTGTTATCAGTAACATCCACTTGTCTTTACTGAATGACTTTAATATATGCTTCTTCATGACTACACACATCTGCAGTTGACTAAGAATTTCTTAAATTAAAGAAAGCCCATTGAGGAAACTGTTGTGGTTTACGTATTTCACTTTTTCTTGTTTATTTTTGGAAGTTTACGAATATGAAGGGGAAACACTGAAAGCATACGCAGCTTTAGAAGATTGCGTCACACACTGCTGAGTTATGTGTTTTCGCAACTTCTGCGATTCATCCTCCTAAGTACGCATGCAGTTTTAAAAGTCTAGTTTACTCTAGTAATTCGTTTTTTTTGTGTTAGACCAACAGTTTGGTAATAAAAAGAAAAAATGATTGGGATGAATGTCAAATTATGACTATAGATTATATAACAGGAAACTGTAAAACGGGCTTCAGGCAGAAAATCTTTGAGCTGCCATGCTGTAGACAAAGAGCTGTATGATCACATTATCAAGTTAATGTCGTGACATTTCAAATTGAAGGTGGGCGTTTATATTCAACTCACTGATTTAATTTGTCTCTTTGTCCCTTCACAAGAGCACACTTTTACTCCGCGGCATGAACATACTCTAAAAACTGTGTAGCCTGCCGAAAGGTCGACTAGTCCACCGCAAAATACAATCTACAATGCAGTTTCATTGAGTCGTATTATTAGTATTATTATTCATCAGTGCAGCACAATATACCCACTTTTCTGGAAGATATTCAAGAATTTTCTTGAATATTTCCAGGATACAGAAATATTAGACTGTTGTTAGTCCTTTACTGTACATTCACGAGTTATCTCTTTACAGCAGGCCAAAAAGTTTGCAGCACAGAAATATTAAATGTTTCTAATAATGAACAAAATGAACAGAGAATTGTCCTTTTTTTGTCTTGGTTTAACCCTCTGATGTCTGAGCAGTCACCTACAATTGCATAAACAGAATTTCTATTTATTTAGTCTCAGATTTATTTACTGTTATTTGTATATTTATTTGGTGTTGCACATAGCCTAATAGATAAAATAATTAGACAACAGGCTAAGCTGATCCGCTTGGCAGAAACAGATTTGGACTTGGAACTTGTTAGGTTTATTTTATTGCACGGTTGTAAACAGCTTCCACTTTCCCCCGTGTCTGTGCTGCAAGATGAGCTTCAGTGTTGCGGGTCCACATTTTTGTCTGACAAAAGATGTGTTTAAATTTACAATGCACAACCTTTTGTTTAAAGCGATAGTTCAGATTTTTATTTTTTTTGTTTGTTTGTTTTTTTGCATCTAGCAAGTGTTTGGATAAAAGAGATCTACTGCACACGGGACCATTAAAACAGAAATATCACAACACGAGATAACGTGCAACAAGACTCTCTCACACTACTCACAATAGGTCACTGAACTTTTATTTCTCTTTTTATAACACAGAGCATTTCAAGGTCAGTGTATAAAGACTCATTGTTTCAGCCATCCAATATTCAAATGTTTTAGACGGAAATCTGGCCCACCTTCCTGTCTGTTTGACTCAACCTGACTGAACCTGACTGACGGGTTGCGTCTAAAATTTGAATCTATCTGTGTTTTATATTTGAATGAAGGATTTATGTCTGCTATGGACATGCAGGAAGGAGCTTTCATAAATAAATATTCATGGCCATAATCCATATTTAATAGTCCACCTGGCCAAAACATAGAAATGCCCCCAATAACTAATAAGCTAATAATTCTTTTTACTTGTTAAGTAGCAGTAGCTCATTGAAGCCGGCTGTCAGCATGGCACCATTTGCCCAGCTTTTCCAGATTTGGTGAGATGAATACAACACATGGTAAGCGTGAGAGCTTCTTTCCCAGCTGAATGTGACAGTTCAGTCATAATGCAAAACAGAAGTACAGGCAGGGGCCAGGCAAGGTCATAATGTTCCCATAATGAAGGAGACATCCTCAAAATCACTGGGGAGCTCCCCCTCAGCATGTGTTTTCTTTATATCCATAATTTGCTGTTAGCCGGTTAAGCTGATGCAACACACTCTCTGTTTATGTTTTTTTTTGTTTTTTTGCTGGAAACACGTGGCTCACACAGACACAAATGCTTTGTGGTGTCCCGGCAACAACCAGAGATATATTATTCATTTTTAAATAATTGATTACTATAACAATAAAATCAATTTAAAAATTTAACAACTTAACAATAATGTTACAGTTGAAAAACAATATTTTTATATTATAAGTAACATTTTTCCACATCCCTTTGTTTGTTTCTTCTTTTCTCCTTTTCTCAGCACCAGACTCCTGTTGGGGAGTAGACCGATGATGCACATTACAGAAAATATTCATAATAAATTTGAAATATTCATCATTATGATCATCATAATTTATAATTGTTTATCATGTTCCTGTCCGAGCACAGGGGAGATGCTGTCTCCTGAGGCCGAAGTGCTTGTCAGCTCATCAACTGCCTTCACTTTCTTCAGCATTATTTGATCACACACTGTACATTTATTCCTAACCTAACTCCTACTGCTAACCTGAAGCTCCTCCATCCACACTCACTCACTCACTCACTCACTCACTCACTCACTCACTCACTCACTCACTCACTCACTCACTCACTCACTCGCTTGTCTCTGCTCTCTCTCTCTCTCTTTCTCTCTCGCCCACTCACACCTTATGCACAGCTGTATCCCCAGAGGGAATTACGCTACTCTATGATGATAATTGGGCTGTTTTGGTGCCCCCCCTCAGCACTTGGTGCCCTACGTGCAGCGTGCAACGTGTGTAATGGTAGCAGCGGCACGGCTGCCAAGACTAAGACAGCTAAGGGAGAACCTGGTCTCAGTCTGAAGCTGTATCCAGCTGCATAGTTTGCATTCATATCTATCTTTAAGCAGTCGTCTTCAGACATTTCAAACGTTCGAAAAAGACATTATCTATCTGATCAAAGATCTCAGTTAAAATCTGCGCCAAAACTGGTCCTGCAGGTTGTTCGATCCTTTCAGTGTTTGTGTGCTCTGTTTTTTTTTAACAACATTGTGTGACCCTTTATCTCTCACGTCTTCACCTGTGACACAGATTTATTGCCGGTGCCTGTGCCCGGAGTCTTCAAATTCAACAAGGCGTTGGACGAAGAGCTCAGCCCAATGCAGTTCTGGAGAAAGTGTTTACATCCATCACAAAGGTTTCTCTCTTTCTTTCTTTCTTTCTCCCTCAAAGAAGCATTTATGTTCTGCAGTATCAGTTATGGCTGATGTTATGCCACATTATTCACACCATCTTACAACTGAAGTGGGATATGAATACAGAGATATTTATGAGGTAGAAATGCGATAAAAAAATGATAAAATGTGGGTTTTGTGAGGTAGATCAACAGATGTTTAAGCTGGTTTTTGGCATTTTACAGTTGTTATCATGACATGGATGTTGACGAGAATGCTATTTACAAGTCACAAACTACCTAATGATATGAACATGGCCTTGGTTCAAACAATCCAGTATGATCTATATTTAATTCCATTCAATTGTATTTTATATCGCGCCAAATCATAACAGAAGTTATTTCAGTACAGAAGTACTTTCCACATAGAGTAGATCTATACTTATAAACTGATTTACAGAGGCCCAATAATTCCCACCAGGAGAAAGCACTTGGCAATGGTGGCAAACCTTGAGTAGAACTGCAGCAATAAAATGATGACTGTACCTATAAACTTTAATGGAGATATGACTAAAGGTAGTAATAACGATAACCATAATATTAGTATATGTAGTGGACGTCAAGCAGGACCACAGCAGCAGGCTCGACCAATCTCTGATCGAGGTGTAACCACAATCCATGCAAACCTGCAGAATGAGAAAGCAAAAAAAAAAAAACTCTGGGGGAAGAAGCTCAGATAGTAACATGCATTGATGGAGCATGAGTGTGTACAGAGAGGAAGAGAAGAGATCAGTGCATCATATGAAGTTCCCCAGTAGTCTAGTCCTATAGCAGCATAACTAAGGGTTGAGGCAACTGTTCAATTAGCAACATAATAAAAGTGTGCATCAAAACAACTATTAACTATCTAAAGATAACCATGTCTAAAAAGCTTGTTATAAGACGTATATTTCTATTCGACCATATTGGGATTAGCCACACGGGAGGAGAAAATATCAGCTATCGTCGACTGCTGACTTACAAAAAATAATATTGTGCTGTTCTAGTCTCCCTTGTAGGTCACAGTATACATTGAGCTTACATTTTTACCCTACACATTTAAAAATATTCACCAGAGCTACAGTATACACTCTACAAGACGAATACAGAAGCTGTGATGGGAAATCAGATGTAAGACTGAAAGTGGAAATGACTGTCCTGGTACTGAATGTGCTATTGTGTCACTGAATGTGTCACTTTCTGGATAACTCCAGTAGACAATGGAGTCAAAGTGGCTTAATGTGCTTAACAGGAAATGTAAAAAAAAAAACCCAAAACAAATCATTACTGCAACAAAATAATAAAAAAAGTCACATGGATATAGTTTGGTGGATTCCATTGATGTAACTGAATGTGGGCACAGCCATGTATGACGAAACCGTTATGCAAGAGCACATTTCAGTCCTAATTGTAACATTTGCAGAAAATGTCTCACTACAGTTGTGGCAGTTTGCAGTTTTCACTGAAACTTCTAGTGCTGACGTTCTCTTGATAATTTCTGCATTTGCTGACTTACACTGTCATATAGATTAACTCCCAAATAGTGAATTAATAGCTTGCACTGTGTACCGTATATACTGGAGTCAGTTGTTTCTTTTCTCTCTCTCTGCACAGAATCCAGACTCCCGCCATCTGGATGGCTTATCTAAGCAGCTGGACTGGGAGGTGCGAAAGGTCCAGCGTTGGTTCAGACACCGCAGGAACCAAGATAAACCAAGCACACACACTAAGTTCTGCGAGAGCATGTAGGTTAATGCCTATTGTGTTCACCTTTAACCTCTCCGCTGGCTTAAGCACACAGTGGTTGTGTTTTCTGTTGTATGTGCTGTATGGTGTGTGTGTGTATTCCCATTACTGTCTTTGTGAGGACAAGTTTTATACCATTAGAGTAAACACATGTTGGCTGTTTTGGCCTTTTTATTGTTAGGACTGGTGTGTTGCTAATGGTGAAGGTAGATGTGTCATTGCTCTCTTTAACCAGTCCTATTTATTTGGGTTATCCTTTCTTCTCTTTTACTTCTAGGTGGAGGTTTACGTTTTATTTGTGCATATTTACCTATGGGTTCCAGTTTTTGTGGCAGGTGAGCACACCCTCAGAGCAACAAAACAGTTCTGTTGTTAAATTGCTCTGTGTATTTTCATACATAACATCCTTGCCTATATGCTGAATTAATACATGTTACTTTTTAGTGCCCCTGGCTGTGGGACACACGGCATTGCTGGTACGGTTACCCCTATCAGGTACGATGCAGTGCTGATCTCTAATGTCTATACAATTTACAATCCAGCCGCACAAATTGCCTCCAAGTTTGAGCAGCAATGTCAAGAATTGAACATTTATTATTGCCGGGCTGTTGTATGCGGTTGCATGATTTTGTACCATAATAAACTGGTGCACACTTGAACATACTTAGCCATGCAGAAAAGCAGCTTGTATTGACTTTTTTTTTTTTTTTTTACTCTCCCATTACAGTTGCACACAGCGTAACAGCAGAAGCATTGTCAGTATCTGTTTACTTTTACTTCATGGGGTTTTTACTGTTCTGAAAGGACATGGTAATGTGTAATAACAAACAGTATGATACATATTAAAATCGTCTAGATGTCCCTGTATTCTTGTTGCTTTCCCCATATCATGGTGAGAGGAAGACAATTAGTTTACACATAATTTATAAGAAAGGACATAAAATACATTAAAAAAATGTCTTTTTATACGTGTGCTAAATCAACATTACCACTCTTTCAGGTACTCAAGTGTTGCTTAGTAATCATGTTGCTGTAGTAGTTGTACTATCACTTAAAATGACGTGTTTAACATCAGGGCTTCAAACTGAAATATGGTTTAAACTGTGTTATCTCTCCCTTTTAATATCTCTAGTTGTATTAGACAGTTGTATTGTAAATCAGTGGGCCTCATTGATTTATGGCAATGTTGGATTTTTTGCAAAAATGTGCCTAAATGCCTTTTTTAATGTGTTTAATTCAGACGTAAGCTGCAGTGTCACAACTAGATATGATCAAATATGCTTCATACAGTCAACACTTCATCTGGTCTCATGTAGAATGACACAGATTTAAACGCTCACTCACTACAAACTGCTGACTACCCATCTTTTTTTATAAAATGAGTGATGCATCAGACGTGACATGATGTTATTGCTCAAGTCTTTGGACGTCATGATGATTCATTGAGCTAGGATGTGTGCCCTGATAATTTGTTGCACAGTGGCAGTCACATGTCATCCTTTCACTGTGTGTATCTGTTTTTTGTTTTTTTTAAATTAAATGTTTAATATTCTTATTCGAACAAACTCCCTAAACCTGTCTCCCCACTGGGTCCCTGCAGGTCATGACTCCTGGTCTTTACCACTACTATGTGACAGAACTGGCCTTCTACTGGTCACTAATGTTCTCCCAGTTCACCGACATTAAAAGGAAGGTAAGAGGAACAACACTGGCTCTGTCTGTGTTAGATTAGATCATACTCAATTCACCACAGTTGCTACTCGATGTGAAATATTCCTTAATAGGTCTATTGTGCCTCATTTGGCAGCTGCAGAAAATGTGTGAATGTGCACTGTGAAGCATTTCAGATGTATGCTTTGATACAGGCTCTTGCAGTTGTGTTAATTTTAGCAGGTCACATGTAAATGTTTTTTGGAAGTGGGCGGGACGCAGCTGGTGCTGCTCAGTCTGTGAATGCTTTGTATTTTCAGCACGAGGGCTCCCACTGTCATGTGATGGAGCAGGCCTAACTCTGTTAGAATTACAGAAATTCCAGAGAAGACCAGCGTATTAACCGGAGTTAGTCGCAGCCACAGACACTTATTGTTTGAGATGTTTGATACAGAAAATGGAAAAAAAAAAAAAAAAGCCAATGGTACCTTCCACTAACGACTGCTGTTAGAGGTATTCTGTAAAATATACGTTCTTTATGACACAGTGTTAAGATAAGGCAACTGAAGCTCCTACACAGCTGAATTAAACAGGAAATTCCCTCACTGTTTAATCATTGCTCAACTCGGTTGCATTGTGATTACTTTACAGTTGGCTCCAAACCACAAAGGTAGTGAGTAACTATGCCCATTAAGGTATTTCCAAACATGCAAAGGACGTGTAGGATTTAGTTGCTGATTGCAACTCACTCTAGTCAGCCTCTTCTTTCTTTTTTTTTAAGAAATTTTTTTTTTGGCCTTTTATGATAGTACAGCTGAAGATAGACAGGAAGCAGGGGGCAGAGAGAGGGGGAGTGACACGCAGTAAATGGCCGTCCGATGCAGGATTCGAACCGGGGCCAGCTGCAGCTTCTTCTTTCTAGCATGAAGGAGGAACTACAGCAGGCCTGAAACGTGTGAAAAAGGTGAAAGTTTGTCGATTCTGGGCTCCTGCCATATTCTATAAATATATAAATCTAGCACATATCGCAGATTATGTTATTTATGTGTTAAACATCCCTAAGATTTCAGTCCTGTTCGGTTTAGTGAAACACGTTTACTACAGGTCACAGGATTCTTGGGACAGCAAAATGTTTGCTTAATAAAGAAGTTAGGCAATAATTTTCCTTCTTTCCGTGAGAAACTGTTGGAGTCTGAGAAAGTAAAAGTGAAAGTAGATGGCTGTCTCACAGTGGAGATGGAGCTGGTGTGCAGCCTGTCCCCTGCAGCTCTTCATCTTCACCTTGTTCTATTACTCCCCGCAATATTTCAAGAAAAAGACGTTCAACAATGATCACATTTAAATCACAGAAACATAGTAATAGAATCATCAAAGCACTGTGTATCTCAATGTGTCAAAAGAAAAACAAGCTGTTCTGTAAAAATGTATTCAAAGCCTCAGAAACAAACAGAGCCAAACAAGAGAGTTAAAGAGCATTCAAAATAATTGCCACTTATAATAGAGCTTATCAGAAGGAGCCATCTTATTTTAATCATGTCTAGCTCTAGAAGTAACATGATATCACCAGTGAAAGTATTTTTAAAATTATATCAAAGTAGTTCTGCCAAAAACAAAACAATATTCAACATGTGTTAGATTGCAGTGTAACGTTTGTCACAGCCGTTTGTAACATTGTGATAAATTCATGCCAACTGTGCTTTTAGAAAATGAATCCTAAACAGTACTTTGAACTGTGTGAGTGCGAGACGACATCAAATTGAGCTTGTGTGAAATTGACTTTGGTAGCTGGTGAACTGTCATTGCAGAGTCTATTATAAAGCTCAGAAATGAGTATGATTTATTTTAGAGGGTTGACACTGAGAAACTCATCCTACAGGTGACTCTGAGGTGAAGAGGTAAATTAACGCAGTGTCATTTGAAAACATATCCTGAGAGATGAGAGAGCGGGAAATTAAATATAATAAAAATACCATCTTTATACTGATGTTCCTTTTCTCGTGGCATATAAAAGAAGAATAAATGTAAAGCTGAAGTAGATGCTCAAATTATTTTGATGCCTCCTGAATTGGTATTGGTGAAACTTCTCCTAGCAGTTATCATTAGCAGGAACTTAAAACAGCAGTTTTCCTGGAGTGTCGCCATAGACACCCAGTTCATAATACTGCAAATGTATATAATGTACATACAAATATACAATACTGTCATCAGTAGACCATAGGCTTAAGCAGCAGTATGTTACATATTGTGGCGATAGATAGTGAACTAACAGACATTTAATCAAATGAAAATCTTGGAGATTATAACTTTAAGACCAGAAAAACTCTCTGTCCACCCAAACAGTCTGCTGCTGTCAGCCCACATGACCTGCCTGTCAGATGCACATGTTTCCAATCTTATGCTTCGCTCCTAAGCCTCTGCCTGTGTATTTGTCTTCGGTTGCACCGTTAATCTTTCACCTATATCTTCTCTCTCTCTGAGTGAGATTTTAAGCTTACTTCACTTTTATCTTGTTTATTTCCTCCGAGGTTGAACACTGCCTGTTAAGAAATCAGCAGTCTGTAGTCGAAATCAGCTGTTTTGTTCAAGCTGCCGCAAAATTTGATCTCCTCTTCTCACGTTTGGTCAAACACCAGGCTTTTGTTTCAGCTTTGTTAAAGTGCAGCTGTGAGTGAATGGGGGCCGAGGTTACCATGGAAACGTAGTACTAAAACATTCAGCGAGGTGAACTGCATCCGGTGCAAAGAGCATCAACACCTGTTCACTCACTCAGAGTTTCTGAAATTACATTTCTTTCCCTTTTGTGATAGTTCCCATGAATGAACAGTTTTGGTGTTGGTAAGCGTGTGAAGTTATTTCTTTTTGTGGTGAAGATGCTAAGAGAACAAGAAGTATTGTTTTGATGGTAAGAGGTATAATGCTGCAGCCAGACGTTTTAAAACGGTTTATTATTTCTTTTACGTATTACTTATGAACCAATCAGTATTTTGGTGTCCGTCGTATCTCTGTCTTCTGTCTGGTTTTTGTAACGAAACATGCCCTTGCTTAAGAGTAAAGATGACTGTGTGTCAGTGATCAGGCTACCTGGAAATACAATCATCTTGCTTCCACTGTGACTTCTTTTACATTTCCAATTAAATAATTTTTAAATAAATTTGCATCTTTAACGCAGCTGCTGCCTTCAGTCTGTTCCGGACTCCACTTAAACTGTCGTATGTACTCGTGGACATATGTTCCTAGTTTTTATTATCTTTGGTATCTATTTGCATTATCTGTTGTTTACTTTGTTTATTCTTTGTACTTGATCACAGCTCAAACTACTCCTTTACTTTTTCACATTTTTAGTTGTTTTGGTGATCTGCTGTTTGTTTAATGTGCTCATTTTTGGCGTTTCACCTTTATTTGATAGTTACGGTCCCAACAAGAAACATGGGGGGAGAAAGAGGTGTATAACATGGAACACAAGGTTGGGTTGGGTTCGCCTCCAATGACAAAACAAAGAGGTGTGACTCCACGACACAGATGAACATTCATTGTTTACACGTATGCTAACAATCCCTCTCCCCTTTTTTTTAATTTCAGGACTTCCTGATCATGTTCATCCATCACCTGGCTACGGTTAGCCTGATCAGTTTTTCCTACGTCAACAACATGGCGCGAGTAGGGAGCCTCGTGATGTGTGTCCACGACGCGTCTGACTTCCTGCTAGAGGTCAGTTAGACACAGTGGTGACTGTGATCACACATGCAAGAATTCAAGTTTCATGTTTAAGCCACTGTCTACAAATCACACATACTGTACTTCACTTGTGGACAGTTTTTAGATCTTGGCTGACTGTAAAATTTTAGATTTATGTTTTATAGCACACAAGTCTCTCCACGTGGTCCTAACTTTATTTACAGCTTTTCCAAAGACATATCTATGAAATGGCCACTTAATGTATCATGTGATTTGAAATCAAAGATGTGTTGATGCACTAAAAGAGGGAAAGATCTGGAAAAATATAGTAACCTATAACTTCTGCTTCTACAGTAATTGTGTGGCCTCAGCTTTTACGTGAAGTAGTTTCCTTTTTAGGATATTATTCAGTTGCCTTTTTTGTTTCACATCAGATGATTCCTTTAAACAATGGAGACGAATTGTGATTGTTGTTAGGTGTTTCCAGTCACTTCCCCTTGGCTCAAATCCCAACAGATTAGTGGTATGAGCCCTGAAATTAGACAGGGTTGATGAATGTTAAAAAGAAAAAAAGAAAAAAAGCACTACACAAAACTCATTATGAACTGTTACTTCTGTTAATTTCTTTTCCTTCAGGCAGCCAAGCTGACCAACTATGCCAAGTACCAGCGCTTGTGTGACTTCCTCTTCATTGTGTTTAGTGTGGCATTCTTCATCACAAGACTTGTAATATATCCAATATGGTGAGTTCTCTGTGACACCTGCAACCACGATGAATATTATAACAACTCCTGCCATGATATGTATTAATTTATTGATGCATAAGAACCCATGGCAAAGTAATATATGCATTTTTTTGATAGTTTTTTTGATACCTTTTATTTGATAGTGACAGCCGAAGAGTGACAGGAAGTTAGGGAGGGAGAGAGAGAGAGAGAGAGAGAGAGGGGATGACTTGCAGAAATGGGCCACAGGTTGGAATTGAGCTGCAGCAAGGCCTGAGCCTTTGTTCATAGGGCGTATGCTATACCAGGTGAGCTGCATTTTTTGCAGGAAATGTTAAGTCAATTATTAAGAACTTTGGCTGTGAAGGTGGCTGAGCTCAGGGTGGAAAATGTGTCCATAGCACCATCTTTTAGCTTTGTTTTTAGTGTAACATTTTATACTCCTGCTTACTGTAAAAGCAGCACATACCCTCCGGGTATAATTTGTCACACTGGTCTGCAGCACACAACCTGCACCCTGAAAACATGATGACACTGTGCTTTGTTTCAAAATAGCTGAAATTAAGTGTCTGACTGACGGATTCATCGTCTTTCTACTTCTTGCCTGGAGCAATGCAGAGATCTCTACTCGTGTTTATGGAGCTGTGTGGATAGCAACTATTGACTTGACAGGGACTTGGATGTTGAAGCTCAACCTCTAGAGAGACGGACAATAGGGAACCTATCATTGGCGTCAGTAACCTGAGCAGCTATATTCAATGTCTTGGTGTGGATGAGTGATAAAGCTAATGTTGCCGGTGCAGTTACCTGGATTGAAATCTATACCTCTGCTGGGGGAGGTGGGTCTGTTGACAACCTCCTGTCACTCACCTGGATTTAAAGGAAGCCATGACCTCACAAACCACTCACCTGACATTACAGTAGATCCGTGCTACTCACCTGCTTGGTTGCCAATGGCATCCAAGTGGGAAATGCAGTCTGTGCTGTTATAATGTGCCTCGTTAGAAGAGTGCTCGTTAATAAGATGATTAACTTGATTACTTTTTCTCACTGGGATAAATTATCGTGCGAGACTACAAAATAAATATTTCCCCTCTCATGCACATCTGTTTGTCTTCTTCAGGATCCTGAACTCCACTATGTTTGAGAGCTGGGCAATAGTCGGGCCGTACCCGTCCTGGTGGCTCTTCAACATTTTACTGCTGGTCCTCCAAGTGCTGCATATCATCTGGTTCTACCTCATAGCCCGTATAGCTATCAAAGCCATGCTGCGGGGCAAGGTGGGTCACTGCACAGACTGCGATATTATGGGACGTACTGTGATGTAGAGCCGAAACAACAGAAAGTTCATCTCCAGCTCCAGTATATTGATAATCATTTCTACTTTGTTGTTTAAAGAAAAACAGATTGTTGATAATCATTTCTACTTTGTTGTTTAAAGAAAAACAGATTGAAGATAAAGATTTTACAGATTTTTGTCATCCTATATTATGATGAAAATTTTTTTTTTTTAAATATATATTTGAGTTTTTGCCATTTAAAGAAGTCCTCCTTTTTTCTTCAAATCCCTGACCAAAGGTTTGTTTTTGACTTAGAAAATTGAGGAAAATAAAAGATAGATCAGTCAATAATGACGATGATTAGCTGCAGTATTCCCAGTTCCTCTAGTCCAGTTGGAGTGTCCTTGAGCAAGCCATATTCTTTCTGATAACTGTGTGTGTAAAAATGCTTTGAGTGGTCGGTAGATGAGAAAGGTGATCTATAAATTAAAAGTCTGTTTAAGTTTCAAGACCACTAAACAGTGTAACAGTACTACACATAAGAATCAAAATAAGCTAAGAACAAAATACAAGACTAATAAAATTTTATTTATATATAAAAAAATAAATAAAAATTCAAAATAAAGATGCAAAATAAAAAATATACTAAAATAGAATCTAAAACAATTTCAGAAACACAAAAAATACTAAAATATGATATGAACAAAAATGTGTGCAAATGTTCTAAGAGTTTGGAAAAGTGTTTTACAGTTACTGGAACAGACAAATAATCATCTTTTGACCAGTTATCTTTAATTCTTTGGGATGCACACCTGTTAGTTTCACTTCACAGTGAGAGTAGTGCAGCTCAAACTGTCCAAACTACCCTCGATTTAAAAACATTTCACATGATTCAGGACTCTCCTTTTAATACTATTGTGAAAGCAAAGATTAAGAATAATGCCCCAAACCTACTGACCCTAACACATCAACTCTAACTTCTTGCAGGAACATAACAAGGCTTTTCAAATGATTTATGGCTAAATGAGCTTATAACAATTAGATGATGGATGATTGGAAGAGCTGTAGAGAAGACCAAATAAATAATAATCCCAGCCAAGCATCTGTCCATGAGCAGACTGTTTATTGAAATATAAAACATAACACCACGGCTATTTCTGGTGATGAATTTGCTGCCTCTACCCTTTTTTTTCCTCCCAAGCTGTCCCTGACTCTGTCTCCTTCTCTCTGCAGATGCTGTTTGTTTCCTCTCCCTCTGGAATGATAGAGGGAGATCCTGTCTTTCTGTCTGTCTTTGTCCAATGAGCCCTCCTTCTCCTCCTCCTTCTCCTCCACCACTCTCTCGCTTCTCTCCCGTTTGCTTTGTCCACCTGAGACCTTTACCTTCTCTGTTTCTTCTCGCTGTAAGTTTCTGTTGACTCCTCTCTGTTGCAATTCCTCTCACACATCTTGATTCAATCTGTCCTATCTATCTATCTCCATGAGGGTTCAGCATAGCTGCAGTAGATGAACAATTAGATTCACTCAGAAAGACAGGAGCAGGAAGAGCGTTTTAAATGATGAGTAATGTGATAATAGTGTTATGAATGTCAGGTATGTCCAAATGTTTCTCATTAGGCAGGAGCACGGTGAAATTGTCCCACACCACCACCCTGTGGTTATGATTAACACGTACAGTTTACATGAGTTTACATTTGTAAGGCTGCTTTTTTTTTTTTGGAAACTTATTTCAAACAGAGCAACAGTAGAATTAAACACAAATAAAAATAATCTGTTATTGGACTAAACCAGAGGTTCCCAACCTTTTTTTTGTTTAGCACCCTGACTTCTGTCAATAAAAAAAGGTCGCTGAGTGGATCTTTACTGTGATTCGTTCAAAGCAGAAATGACACACGGACGTCGAGTGTGTTTTATAGAGTATGTTAAATAAAATAATAACAAACAAAACAGCAAAAAACAGAAAATATCTGAGCCCTACTTTGTCTGAATCTTGCCACACAAGTGAATATAAACCACACCACTAAACCAAATATACACTTTGACTCCTATACATTAATATTAGTTTATACAGTAGTAATACAGTTTCTCCTTTAAATTTCTCATTGTAGTTCAATCTGTAGCCAGATCAGGATATCTGGAGTCAGTTCATCAGGACAATGCATCTGCTTCATCATTTTAATCTGTATCTATGTTACACCTATATAATATATTACACCTAACCCACAATTATGAGAAACTCATTATTCACTCTTCTTCTCAGTTACAAGTACAGTCAGCTACATGACTCACATTTTACTGCCTTTGTTTGTCATCTGCGACCTCTGATTTATGATTCATCGTTAAAATCCTGGTACATAGTTCAGTTATAAAACCCGAGCACACCACAGGGTGTCTCTCCTGCGATGGCTCAGTCACAGTGAACAGTAGAGACTGAACCAGCTTCTGGTTCAAAAGTAATTAAATCGACTTCTCTAACATTCAGGACCGGAGCATTGGAGCAGCAAACAGCCTCAGTTTCCGTCACCCGTCTGTTTTTTTTTATGCTCAGACTGTTTCATTAGAATCACTTTAGAGACTCGAAAGTATAAAACTCAACTTTTTCACAAGAAATAAGCAAAGATTTAGGATGGAAATATCAACATATAGCACATATTGGTGACCCACCAGGTTCACTTTGTCCCCCCAGGTTGGGAACCACTGGACTAAACCATAAAGTCAGTTTTTCCTAATAAATTTCTTCCTGTGGGTATGAATACGTCTCTGTCCACAAGAAAGATAAAACACATTCTCTTCTTAAGAGCTGTTGGCGAGCTGGATGGACTAATATATTTTAACATTTTCCTCTATTATCACTTTGATATTAAGTGATCACAGGCCAGCTGGGTTTATAAACATAAACGTGCTCTGTGCACTGTGCTGGTGTTGTGTAGGTAACAATAAGGTCACCTTTAGTTTCTGTTTAGGCTCAGCAGCATGTGAAATTTAATAGAGTTTTAAAAACACTGGACCGTCTCCAGATACAGTATAGTGTATCACCAGGCAGAGGAGATGAACCGTACAGAATGAAGACACAATAAATAAACATTTGATGGAAAATAACTCCTGTGTGATAATAATTCTACACACTGCTAGATGTTTTCTATTAGATTTAATTCTAGTTTTTGTGGGTGCGTCCTTTAAAAGAAAATAAAAAGTAAGGATAGATTGGTATTTTTAACAACATGCGGGTGCTCATATGAACATTAATATGACCCTATACATGTAACTATTAAGAGAGTAGTTGTGTGAAGCTAAGACCAAAAAGTGAACCAATCCTTTCATGTGATGCAGAAAACATTTGTTTGTTTGTAATATCCTGCAAGAGCTTATCGATGGTTTTCCTTCTCCATCTGCCTTCTAGGTGTGCAACGACGTCCGCAGTGACATTGAGAGCAGCTCAGACGACGAGGCGGACACGCCAGAAGAAGGCCACAAGGCTTATCATACCCCCAAGGGAGAAAACGGGACTAACGGCCACTATGCTGCTGTTAAAGCTCGAGTTCAAAACCACAGCAGCTGATGACACGGAGCCTGGAGCTGGGAGCCCCCTGCAGTTCATCCCTCACCTCTCCAAGAGCTTTGTTTGTCTTTTGACATTCCCTTGACATGCAAGGCTCACACCTACATTCACACATACACACACACACTCAGTCTACTATCATACGTTGGTGAACCAACAGTGGATATACTGACGCTGACATCTGCTTTGAAGAGCCCTGTAATGACACGTACGACAACACACGAGGCGAAATCTGAAATGATATGGAAATGAGTCGAAGCAAGTGATTTGCATAGCCTTGTTTTTTTTTCAAATGGGATTTATTTGCTGCCAGATGTTTGGTTTCAATGTTCTCTTCCAGTTTTATTGGTCAGATGAACTTGACTTTTGTGTTCAGGATGAATTCGCACTGGATCACAAAGGTCTGAAAACTGCCGCTGCACTGCTCAGTGGAGCACCAAACTTTGAAGTTGTGTTGTATTTCCAATTGGTGATGTTACAGCAGTCGTTTTACATGAATGACTTTTATAGCTTTGGTTTTATCAGCTCTTAAAAGAAGGGCACCTGCTGTGTACCTACAACACTTAAAAGTTTTAAATAGCAGCAGTTACTGTCCTCTGTGATGTATTGTGGATTTACCTTTTAACCACTTTGTTTGTGTTTCTGTTTTACTGTTGTTGTTTTTTTACTTCTTCAGAGACCAAATGTTTATGAAATAGTTTAATGCCACTGCCTAGAGAAATCCAGGTGTGAGGACTATACTAAGTGTCTGGTATCAAGTGCCTTGTTAAAATGTATTTCCAAATATATTCTGTTGTTGAAACATGTCTTCATTGTTGCAGTCCTGTTTACAAACACCAAACTGCACTGTGTGATTAAAGGCATTTAATATAATTTAGTACAAACAATTACAGCCATCTTCACTTTTCAAACATCGTCACTCTCGGCATGGATAAACAGGCCATGGATGCAAATAATTTGTTCTTCGTTAATTTGCTTGGAGATGTTTTCACAAACAAAACCTCTTCCTTCCGAGGGCACGTAAACGACCTGAGAAGAATAAACATCTTAATGATTTTACGATGGGCGAACAAAAAGGAGGAACGGGGGGGAAATGTCCACATCTGTGGAAAAGGTGCAGTCCATCTGACGTCAGTCCTTGAGGATTTCAGTATCCTGGTTTTCTGCTGCCAGCTTCAGCTGTTTTTGCCTCTGCATGTAGCGGTAGCCTCGCAACACAGTCAGGTAGCTGGCGTAGACGGTCAGCAGCATCATCGAGCCGGAAAAAGCCCGATAGCCGATGTCAGCAAGGCGCTTCCCGGACACCATGATGAGGATCCTGAAGGGACCAAGAACAGGAAGTCAGAGCGGGTTCAGCAGCAAAATACTGTAGAGCGGTGGTGAAAAGTAACCAGGTATACTGTATTTACTCAAGCAGCATGCGGTAGACAATATGACAATTATATATGAATTTGAGATGAATCATTCGTGAGTAATTGCAGGATTAAATACACATTGTCAAGTTTTATTCATCAACAGTTTCTCGGCTGACACTTTTATCAAATCATGATACATAATATTGGACCATAAACTTATAAATATGACAGGATTACATCCACATCACCCACTGCTGGCACAGTATTTATATAATGTTTAAAAAAAAGTACATGATCCTTTTATAACAGTACTTTTTCTTATTTACCATGTTTATCTGACAGTTTACTTATTAATACTTTACATACAGAACAAAAAGCTTATAAAAACATGACGTATTGTTCTAAATAAGACGAACAAACGATATATAAAGTAGTTAAAAGGTGCAGTGTGTAATACTCTGGGACATATAATATTCATCACTATGTTTTCATGCATGTATAATCACCTTAAAATAAGAATCTTTTTGTTTTTGTTCATTAAAAATTTGCCTTTTATATCTACAGTGGGAGCGGGTCCTCTTTTATGGAGGCTGTCATTTTGAAACACTGTGTTTCTACAGTAGCCCACAACGGACAAACTAAATACTGACTCTAAACAAGGTTAAAGTGTTGTTACTCCTCTTTACAATAGGAAGGTGAGGGTGATGTGAGGGGACTGCAATGCATTGATTAGTGCACTACACTACAATACTGAACGCTTTACACATTTATGCACCAGTAAGTATATTCCAATAATATATAATAATCTATGTAAAAACGCTGCACAGCATCAACACTGGACATTTAGAGCCTCACACACATGTCCTTCATTTACAGCGTTGATGGCTCTGATCTTGGCTCTAACATCAGTTTCTGTAACAGTCACTGAAGTGTTTAAACTCTCAGTATCTACTCATCAGTCATCAGAAGTCATGCCGCCCCGTGAGCTACGAGCTAAGGACGCGCCGGTCACCTGTGCGGCTTCACTTATTCTGCTGGCTTTGAATCAGCTCACGGCTTTGTCCTGTGTCCTCTCAGGAGGAAACACGCGTGTCTGTCTCTTACCTGTTGTTACAGTGATGAGGACGCAGGTGCTCGTGTCTGTCTTCAATGTCAGCGCGCAGCTACGGGAAGTCAGCAAGGAGGACGCTAACCTGCGGGACGGAGGCTCAGAGGGGACATTTCTCCTCTGACGGCGAGTAAATGCGCAGAGCGCCGCGTGCTGACCGGGAGTAGTTTTTAATTATTAGTAAACAGTTAAAACACGTTTAATCATGTTGACATCTCCGGCTCTATTTAAATTAAATGATTTGCTTTATATGCATAATTTTAAATAAAAGAATGTTAAAAAAAATAATTAATTATATGAAAATTCTACTTCTTTACTTTGACTCTTTAGGTGAATTAAGCTGTATTAAAGTTATATTTTATTAGTTTTTTTTATTATTATTTTATTGAATAACGTCTCCCCCATTTTAAACCGCAACCGTTAGCTCGCTACATTGTGTCGTCATCATCTGGCGTTACTATGGTTACTGTCGGCTGTTTTTTTAACTGCCCGTAAAAACCGAAAAGCTGTTAAGATTTCTTTTGTTATTAATAATATTAGTATATTGTAACAGTTTAATTAAAACATAAAACGTTAAGCAGACCAATGCCGCCTCTAACTGCAAATTACCTGCCAATGGTTTCCGCACGGAAGTATTTTGTAAGCGCACACACTACGATGGCAACACGCTCCTGCACGAGTAGTGATGCTTCAGATGAAATAAATGATCCGGGAGCTGCTCCTTATGGAAACTTTATAAACTATTACACCTTCAATCCTCCGGAGAACCGCCTGAGTCTGATTCCAGCCACACTACTTCAGGATTTAGGCTACAGCGACGGCCAACAGACCACACTCATCCTGGACGTGGGGTGTAATTCAGGGGTATGTGATGCAAACTCTGCTTAAACTATTGTTTTTGGACTTGAATGTTCTCTTTAATTCCTTTTTAAACTGACACGTAGTAAGCCAGCATGACACGCATCACATATGTAGTTTGTTTGAATAATATCTGTCCACAGAAGACATGTTTTGTGAGTGAAAGCTGTCCTTTACTTTTCGGCTCTGCAGGAACTGAGTGTTGCCTTTTACGAGCATCTGGTGCAGGGACCTGTGTGCGAACAAGAAGAAGAGTCAAACAGGAGGAGAGTTAACCTCCTGGGCTTTGACTTGGATGAGATCCTTATTGAGCGGGCTCAGCAGGCCAATCCTCTGCCCAGCAACATCTCCTTCATCCCTCTGGACATCATTAAAGACACAGACCAGCTGCAGGATTACCTCAACCAGCACGGCTGCTCCAGCTTCCACCTGTGTCTGTGCCTGGCTGTCACCATGTGGGTCCACCTAAACCACGGAGACTCCGGCCTGCTGCACTTGCTCTCCAGCCTGGCCTCCATCAGCCAGCACATCCTGCTGGAGGCACAGCCCTGGAAGTGCTACCGCTCTGCAGCCCGGCGGCTGAGGAAGCTGGGCCGCTCAGACTTTGACCACTTCAAGAACCTGAAGATCCGCGGGGAAATGGCAGAACATGCCAGGGAGCACCTGGAGAGAAACTGTGGCATGGAGCTCATCCAGAGCTTTGGCAGCACCGCATGGGACCGCAAGCTGCTGCTCTTCAGGAGGAGATGAGACTGACGGACAGGAGTCAGAGTTTTCAGAGACATGCCCAGGAAGACAACACGGGAGAAATCAACTTGGGGAATGGGAGAAAAGTAAAGCTGAACTAATTAGCTGATCAGGATTCATCAGCAATGATTGACAGGTTATTATTTAAGTCACTTCTCAAGCAAAAGTCTTTTCAAATGTAAAGATACAAGTGTGCTCTTGGTCGGACAAAACAAGCAAGGGTGTCATGTTGGGTTTGGCAGCAGGACAAAGACATTTTCATTACAGTTTGTAGACTAAACTACTGATGATGAGTCTATCATGACTATTTTAGACTGAGACCTACAATTATTGTCATTTCGTTCAGTCTATAAAATCTCAGTTTACCAATAAAATAAACATTCATCTGATTATCAAAATCTGCCAATTTGACTTTTGCTTGCAGCTTTAAAGCAGTAGTCTTATAACATGTGACAGAACGTCTGACAACAAAATACATAAGAGCAAAAACTAGGAAATAAGTTCCTAAAAAAGGTTTGTCCTGAAGCGTTTAGTAGTTTTTGACAGAAATCACCAAAATAACCATCTTTAAATAAATCACACCTTTAGGATTCTCTGTGTGATCTGCCTTTGATACCTAATGCAATTTTCTTTTTACTTCCATTTAAACTTATATTCTGTGACTAAAAAAACAACCTTAAAATACTTAGTTTGTGTTGGGTTGTATTCTCTAAACGACACTGCTTACTGATTATCTTCTATGCAATTATTACTGTGCAGAATAAAATGATTAAACTGTTGACCATTATCAAGCAGCTCCTTCCGTATCAGAGCTGACTGAATCACAGTGGTCAATGACACAAAACTTAAAAACACAACATTAATTTTCATCATTTTAATTACAGAATACTAAAAATAACATTACATAAAATGTCTTTTTAAAAGAAACCATTGAATATTACAAAGGTTGTAAATTTTGTAAAGTTAGGATATAAAATCTTTGAACAGTGGTGCATAATTGAAAAGAAAAATAATTTTCATAAAATGTATATATTAACTGTTCTACTACATAAAAAATGAGATGGACACAAATTGCAGACAGACGAGATGAGTAGACACCACCGTTACCGCAGTGAGCTCTCCTTTCGAAGGAAGAAAGACTTGAGATGCACAGCACACACCACAATCAGCTTAAGTTCTCAAGTTATGTCTATGTTCAAAAAAAAAAAAAAAAAATTGGAGGGGAAGGGGGAAAAGTTACCATTTACAACAGAGGGGAAACCAACAAGCTCGAAAGACTACAAAAAGTGACTTGGTGGCTGCTCCCATATTCACACACACACCTCGATGGGTGAAAAACCCGACTAAACTGGCCTTGGTTCCATAAACACATACTGTTTTTCCACAGGTTTAAGCTGTACAAAGAGTTTTTGAGAAACCCCATACTTTAAAATCATTCCACCAAGACAGGGAAATAATGATCAGCTGTCTTTCAGTTTCATAACACAGCCATTCCTAAATCCTACTGTACAAAAGGTCAGTCAGATCCACTGAAAGCTACCATGGTCACACAATTCAAATATCAGGAGGTCAACCTGGAATAGACTATACACAAGAGGAAGGGGAAGGGAGGGGGGCATGCATATTCCAACAGTGTGCTTTCTTTCTGCGATTTACGTCACTCTGTGTCACGTCATCGTCACGAGCCCTTGTTAAGATGTTTCTTTTGTTTTTTTTCTCAAATCAACACCACAGATGCGCTCAAAAAGAAATCACCCATCGAGGACATTCAGAGCCTGTTTGAACCGCAAATGTCCCTCTACATGTACAACACACTGGCCAGTCATGTCCACACAGAGGTATTTCATTAGTCTCCAGCCATTCGGGAGACATGTTGTCACATTTTTGGTAAACAGACATGAGGGTGGGGACAAACAGTTTGTTTAGGTGTTGTTTCAAAACCGTCGAGACCTGGTTTAAAAATCAGGAGTTGCGCTGAGTGGCAGAATCTCTGTTCCTTCTGTGCAGCAGTAGTGGTTTTGTGGGCCCATGAAGACCAGGAAGGTGGGGGAGAGATAAAGAGTGAGTAAGAGAAGGTGGAAAGAGGGAAACAGACAATAACCCAGAGGACATCTCAGAAGACAAAAAAAACACAAAGGGAGCCTGAGACAACAGAGGCATTTGGGAGGAAATGAGGTGAGAGACACCAGCAGAGCTACTTGGGTTTGGCTGGTCTGTTGCTCAGACAGCTGGAGTTTCTTTTCACCAGGGATCCAGGAGAGCTGCTGCTTATCACGTAGGCTAATAATGCTGTTTAGGTTCAAATGAGTCCCCCTGAGTTAGTGCACACGTCAGAGTCAGGCAGGCCTCGCCCGCTTATTCGTTAAGAAATCCACAAAAAAGAAGCATTAAGAAAAAAAAAAAAAAATCAATTCAGCAATTTAATATCAAGCTTACAATTAGCTTTGGAGAGAGAGAGGGAGCCCGTTGTAGTTTTACAAGTCTGTGACTGGGGAAGGATCGAGTCAGTGTTAGTGTGGAGGAGGGCGAGGGGGGAAGTTCAGGCATAAATGCAGCAGCTCCCACAAAGTGGTGCAGCTAACCTCTGAGTCCTGCTCATTTTCTGAAAACTCTGAGAAGTATGCATTTTTTTTTTGTTTGTTTTGTTTTTGTGAATGCAATGTGCGTTATATGTAGTGCCCAACCAGAGACTGGGTTGTGGTGTTTGAGCATGCTCACACTTTGTTTACTGTAATCTGAACGTCGGACATGTTTCTCAAGTGGTCGTTGGTGCGGGTCTGCCCAGCAGGCGAGTGATTGGGGATCTGGTCGGGTGCTGGTGTTGCAGGTTACGCTGACTGTGCATCAGTCAGACAGACAGGTAGGTAGACAGGCAGGTGGGCTGTAATGGAACTCGGGAGCTGAGGCTAAATCAAGGGAGCCGTGTCCATCAAGCCTTTGTTGGGGTCCAGGCTGGCGAAGAAGCGCACGTCCCGGTCCTTGTCGGACTGTAGAGCCATCACAGTCTCCTCCAGCTCGTCAGAGTAGGCACAACCAGGCTCCTTGAAGTATGCTGGACACAAAACACAAGTCACACTTGGTTAAAGTAAAGACCTACCAGCAACACGATATATTAACGATTTGAAACACATCAGCTGTTACACTGGGTGACATGTTCCTTCATTACAATGATCGTGGTCAATATACTGTCGATTCAGAGTTAATCCCACCATCTCACTGCTGAAAAAAATAGTTGTGACCCGTTTTTACATCTTCAGTAAGAACTTTAAGAGCCACAGGCTGGGAAAGTATTGAAAGACTGACTAACACGTGGTCGTTTCGGTCTGTTCAAAAGATTTGTTGGCAATAACAAAAATACAGAGACATTTAATTTGTTCGCATGTTACCTTTCTCCATGACACTCTGTCGTAGAGCCTTGGCTACCAGTACACGGACATTGGCCACAGGGTCTGAGGAGAGGCTAAGCAGGCTGGGCAAGAGGTGTTGGCTGAACTGCTCCATGGGCATGCAGTCCTCCTCCACTATAGCCTACAGATAATACAAGGAAACATTAAAAACATGCAGTCACACAGGCAGTCAGACAGAGGTTGACAAACAGGTTCATGAACAAAGAGTTTTCTACTCTTAGTATTACAGCAATACATAGCTGAGTTAGTCACGTTCTTATCGGTCATCAGGTTCATGTTCAGATGTTTCCTTTATTCTATTAAAACAGTAAGCATCACTTGAAAAAATAAGATATTTTATCTTTACTTATGACTATGTTAAATCCAGTGAGGTAGACAGCCATCTATGTCATTGAAAAAAAACAGGTAAAGAAATAATGCAGGAGCTGCCGCTCCACTACGTAATGTGAGATAAGCGCTATGCACCTGACAGATGAAGGCGAACGCCTGCCGGCCCACCCACTTGGGACAGTGGCAGAACCTGACGGTGAGCTCGTTGATGAAGTTTAGGCCCAGATCACCGGCTCCACATGCATACAGCTTCTGGAGGATCTCTACAACCTGAGGACAGAAAAGGCGAGAGAGTTTCAGAGTTAATCTGAAAAAATGCAAATATGTGTTTCACATTAGACTAATTCACAGAGTTGTGGATGAATAAATTGAGAAGATCAATGTGTCTGTTCAATAGGAAGCTCGGGATAGATAGCTCATTAGCTCAGCTTCCAACAAAGACTGCAAACAGAGGAAACAAAAATCTACCTACCAGCTGGGCATAACTTTATCACATACACACAACACTAAACATCATCGGTGTGACTCATTTCCCTTTTGTTTTAGATTTTCCAGCATTTCTGCTGATCTAACCGTCTATCACAAGTTGCCAAGGTTTTTCCTCACCAGATGTTTCCAGATTCAACACTGTAAACTTACCAGTTTGTACGAGATCCACCTCACCTCCGACACTTTGTCAGAGCACAGAGTGAGCGCTATCTGTCTGAGGTAGTCATACACGTCGTAGTGGCTGTACAACTCGATGATCAAGATCAACTGCCTGAAAGGGGACAGAGAGTGAGCACATCAGTCAGACAAACTTTCCTGTATCCAACCCGCATACATTGGTTATAAGAGCAGAATTCAGTCGTGCTGTAACATCCATGAGAAAGATACAGACTCCTCAGTGTGGACAAGAAAGTGTATTAAAGTGTAAATGTTATTAATCCCAGATTGGAAGAGGAAAAAGCAGACGTACTCTGCCAGCTCATATCTGAATCTCCAGTTGCGACTGTTGTCCGTCACCATGAACTCCTGCAGCTGGTACAAATATTCTCTCCTTTTGTCTGCGTGCAGCAGCTGCGACAAAAAAAAACAAGAGGCACTTGAATGAGTTTAGTTATCGAGCAAAGCTACCAATCAAAGTGTGATTTTCTTCTTTAACTGGAAATCAAATCAGATGAAAAATAATTCATAACCGAGCTGTGAATTCAACCGAAATATTTGTATTTGTGCTGAAATGTTATGTCCCAAACCGAATCTTTACTAGCCTCCTGCTCTGTGGTGCTCAACCTTACTCATCTTACTGTGTTCAGCAGTCTATAGATCTGTGTTCTCACCTTGAGGAAGTCATAGAGGTGTTTGAGCACGCCGATGCGGACCTCGTCCAAGTCTTTGAGGAAACCATTGAAGATGGGCACCAGATCGGCTGCTGTCAGCTGGTCTCCCAGAATAACCGCCAACTCATGGATGGAGAATGCCAGCGTACGCCGCACCTTCCACTGAGAGTGTGACGGCAGGAGGAAAAGAAACATAGAAAGGACTGAGTTTAAACTGGAAAAACAACAACGCATTCATTTATTCATGTAGCTTGACATTTATATGAACCCGTCCAGTGACTGGCAGTGCAGTGTTGTCATGCCGACAGTGACATTCAGTGTGTGTGTGATGAAGTAATGAGCACCAGCGTGACTGAGTGGCGTCACGCAGTCTCTGGCTGCTGTGAAGTGAAGCAACGCTTCCTCTAGATTTCCCTTTCCCTTTCCCGCCCTCACGCATTAGTACAAAATGTGCTGTTACTCAAGGACATTGCTAAAATCTGTGAAGAAAGAGAAACACGGGCAGCACATTAAAACAAGTGACCCTCGCTCACTTCTGCTCTGCTGCTTTGACTGAAATGAGCTGGATTTCAACACTATAGCGGATATAAAGTTTGAGAAAACACTGATGGTGCACAGACTCAGGGACCACAGGTAAACGCAGAGAAACATGACGGCCAACAGACAACAGGCTGCATTCTCGCCGTGATCTACGAGCTGTTGAGCGCTCCACTTCCTCGCCGAGTGTAGCCAGTATTCCCACATAAGAGATTAACGTCTTCACGTCCAGAAATACTCCACCACGCCAGTGAGGGCGAACGTCCCTACAGCCTGGGAGAAAGCAGCAGCTCTCTTGGCAACAGTATGTGTGCATCCTTGCCACAACGAAAGAGAAAACACGAGTACACTCCGTACAATCATTTCGTTGTTTGTTTGTGTATATGTTCCAGAGGACTGCACCGTTTAACGGGTTTAATCTGATATTTTGTGATTATCTATTTTGTTTTCTGGGGTCAAATGTAATTATTCAATCATATGTAATTTTGCTTTGGCAACCATGTAACCTCAACATTTGCGCCAATAAACTGAAGTAATCCAATAAAGCGATCACGAAAATGACTGTGGCAGATGTTTTAGATTTTCTCAAACCAAGAACAATAAAAGCCAAGAAGAGGGGTAGAGACCGACTGATTATTGATCTTAATCATCATCAACACAAAACGCTGTTTGCTTCTTTAATTAATTAATAGACTTGATTGTTAAAATACATGATTATCCATACTGCACCACAGAGTCTTTGATAAAGGAGAAACCTTTGATACCAAAGCTGTTTGTTTATCATTGATGTTTGGACTTCCAACAACACGTCACAGTATCATAATAACACTGTTAAGCAGTCTATGAGTTTATGAACCAATATACCAGTTCAGTGTACTCCAGAGCTACAAAAAAAAAAAACAGCTTATTCTCATCTCTGAGGCAGCGAACTAACCCCACAATACACTTATAATTCCCCCTGTCTCTGCCTACCTGCACATCAGTAGCGAGGGTTTCATATGTGTCCTTGAGGCAGTGCCAGTTCTGTCTTCCCAGAGTGAGCGCTACCCCAGGCAGGCTGAAGGCACAGTGTTTGGCTATCTCTGTATCCACTGTCTGGGCCCGGGCTGGGTCCGTCATAGAGAGGTACTGATCCAACAGCTGCTGGGGGATGACATTCTGGTGACAGAGCGAGAGATTATGGAGTGTGATTATCAAAGAGGGATGGGATGCACAGGGAGACGTTACCGCCCGCAAGGTCTGATCAATATTTCCAGGAGAGAAGTGCTGACTGACCTGGATCTTAGGCTTATCCTCAGGCACTGGGCTGTGAGCAGAGTCTTCCTTTCCCTCCTCCTCCACACTCTCGATCAATTCAGACTCCTGAGGGAAAACGCAAATCAAGGCAAATTTCATGTCACTCTTCTGAATTCTTCATAGATTCACAAGACCAAAAGCCTGATTTATAGCCAAGTGAACACATCTTCTGTTCAGTTTTGGAGAGATTTCTGCATATATCTTTTTTTCACTGGTTTGTAGTGGGCTCAGCTCAAAAAAAAGACAAATATTTCAGTGCAGCAATCAGGATCTAAATCAAAATCTACAGTGTCAGTGACAGTTGTGGGGTTGTTTGCTTGTGTTGCCAGCCCACAGCCAGTAAAATCTGATCAGAACACACCCACACAAACACATGAATTAGATAAACTAAGTTTTACTGTTAAGCTCGTAAATAATCAGATCCTAAGCTATAAAATTAAAAACCTATGCTGTCGCCACGTACTGCAGAGCTACTGCTGTGTGAAGTATAAATCCATCTCAATCTAGTATATGTAAAATATATCTGTTCAGTCATGTAGCACTACAAAGATCTGAATTTTTTCGTACTAGAACAGGGGAGCCAGGAGGAGACTCTTCCTGGTCCTCCTGGTCTTCCTGGTCCTCCAGGGGCTCCGTCTGCGTCTCTTCGTCTCCTTGCTCCTGGACAGGGCTTGACTCCGAGGCCGGCGGAGTTTCCATCATTTGCTCCTCTTCTGTGGGACTCTCTTCACTTTCCGACTGGACCTCCACAGATCTGCTCTCTACAGACGGGCTGTCGTCATTGCTCTCAGGCTGCTCTTCTGGCTGGGGTTCAGTCGGGCTGTCGTCTGTTGGACTGTCGTCTCCTGGGCTGTCGAGCTGGGCTGCCTTCAGAGCTGCTGACAACACCCGGACTTGAGCTGGAGGGAGAGTCATAAACGGCTCAATCTACATGCCAATACACTGACAAAAATCTACAGCTAATCATACATATTCTGGCTCTGTATACCCACCTTGCACATCAGGGTCATCCATGTGCGGTTGCAAACAGTCCAAGACCTTCTGGATCTGGTCGCTGGTAGCTTTGCCAGGGCTGGACTTGGAATCAGGACAATTATCTTGAGGTTCCTCCTCTTCCTCTTCCTCCTTCTTTATCACTTCCGCTGATTTTTGACAACTTAGCATCTCCAGTTCTCCACTGATGTCTGGTAAAGGAGATCTCCAGTAGTGGAAAGAATTAAAGTTCTCGTCTGTGTGCTCCGTTTCTTTTGTGTTCTTAGCGTTGTTTGTAGACGTCGGGCTGTTTGAGTGGGTGAAGCCGCCATGCATCTCTCTGGAAACCAAAGTATGGTTGTCGTCGAAGTTGTGCATTTCCTCGCTGTCCACCATCGACACGTGCTCTGGGGACGGTGTGGCGCGGCCATCCTGATTAGGAGGTGTGTGAGCGATGGTTCTTTCTGTGTGGCAGCCGCTGATGTCCGAGCAGTTCAGAGAGTTTAGGGAGCAGTCACTGAAATGAGCAACAAAATATATAAAGAAATACTCAAGGAAATCCTCCTGTCAAAAAAACAGATTGGTGAGTCACAATTGATGAGTTTTCAACAGAAACCTTAAATCCTAGTTTAAAATTGACTGTCAGAGTGAAAATTTAAGAAATAGACTCAATTTTTAAATTGTACAACGTTCCTCTAGACGTAACACGACTTAGGTTAAAAAAAAGAAAATCAATCACGGAAAAACACATCGACGAGTCTTTCTGCAGATAAACCTTTAAACAAAAGGAAGAAACTGGTCCGACCTGATCAGAGCTGACTTATGACCGGCATCTATAAGATCTTTGATGCAACGACACAAAACTCAGATATTCCTCTAGTGGCACACGTTATTAGAATTTCTCAGTACACTAAATAATATAAAAATAAAATTTCTGCCTAACTTTGAGCTACTAAGAACAAAGAGTCCAATATTATTTGAACAAACCAAAAACAGGCACATGATTCAATCAGCTGTTGTTTCAGTGGTGGGCGTACCTGTCCAATGTACACCTGGGGACCTCTAGTAGGGCGCCGTCCTCTCTGAAGTGAAGGCCTGTGCTGGAGGGATTAGCAAAGGTGGAGATGAAGCGTCCCAGAGACTGAAAGGCAGCCTGTCGCACCTAAAGGTGTGGCAGAGATCGAAACTGTTAGTTTTAGCATGACAGACATTTTTTGTAACTCTTAAAGCTTATTTGCTTTGGAGCTTAACCTGATCAGGATTATTTGCATGTGGCTCCATTTTAAGAGCCGGACACACTCCAAAATAGTACACAGTTGAGGACAGTGGGACTGCATGCAGTTCTGTTTATAGTACACTGGGTGTCTGCATACACAGACAAGTTCAAACATGTCCATGCGCCTATAAATCCTGAGCTCCATGTGGACCCACGTGGATGTGCAAAGTACAGATTGAGCTTTAGTCTGCAGACCCTTTAAAACCAAAACAACGACATCCTTTAAGCGTCAAGCCTCGTTTATGATGATCTTTATGTCAAGTGGTGCAACATTTCCGTGATTCACCATTTCTCATCAGTTGCCACATGTCATTTGCACCATTTCTTCTTTGACGTTGCCTTTTTTAGATTTCAAAACATTCGATAAGGCGCACGGCTCAAAATCCGGAACAAGAAAATGCAGTCGTGAGAAAAAAACACTTCTAGATCAAAGCAACAACTGCTCTATTTCTTTTTAGTACACAGGAAGTTAAGCATTAAAGCACTGTTAGTTTTATGCAACCACATGAATAATAAATACTCCTGTGTGTGTGTGTGTGTGTGTGTGTGTGTGTGAGTCTTACCCAGCGAGACTGGTCACTGATGAGGCTAATGAACAGGGGGGACAGTTTTGCACGTCGCACCTCGGGTGAGGTGGAATTGGAGACCATCATGAAGCACTCGGCACAGGCTTTCCTGATGCCCCACAGACTGTCTGAGCACAGATCGAAGAACTTGGGCATCTACGTTAAAAACAAAACCATGTCAGCATAACTTCAAAGTGACAGTGAGTGTTTGAGCTGTGAAGGGACTAAATGCAACGCGCTGTTAGAAGACTATCACATAATGAAAATGTAAAATGTGGTTTTGGATTTTTCAGTCAAAGAAAATAAGTCTTGCAGCTTCATACCAGTAGTTTTTCTGTGGCTTCTTGACCCACAATAGAGCAAAACTCTCCGAAATTGGCTGCACAGACCTGTAAGACAAAATACAAACATAATATTGAACAACAAGGTAAAGTTAAAGTGTCAAATAAATGTGGTAATAACGCTCAAAAAATTATTCACAACATTTCACCACTTCTGCCACATCTAAATACCTTTCCACAACTGGCACCAGTCATGCCAGAGAATTAACATTCCTCACAGAAAAACAACAGCGTAGTGTCAGCTGAGGTGATGCACAAACAGAATTACGGCTAACTCACAGTGTTATTCAATTTATCCTGACAGAACACAATTAAACTCCAGCACAAGGAGGTGTTTGCTCTGTTGTGACTTCAGTCTTAAACATCTCACAGGATCATAATCATACAGTTTCCCAGTCTGTTATATACAACTTGACCTTAAGAGGAGATGAAAAGGGTTTGGAAGTCGTTACCTTGCGAACTTGAAAGAGTCTGGCGTCGCTGCACAGGTCACAGAAGCGTGGCAGCAGTAGATGCTCCACTGTGTCTTTGCTCAACATGGTGACAACTTTGCACATGATCTGTCAGAGGAGGTATATGAAGAGGATTACGAGGAGCAGGAATCTGCTTCTGATTTGAATTGTGTAATGTGAACAAGGTAACACCTAAATACAAACAAAAACTGCATTCCATTTTTAAATTAGGTGTTTTACATTTTTTAAATTAATTAAAACAAATGCATTCTTTCAAACTCTGACTATAAAACATGAAAAATTACGCTTTATATAATCTAAAAACAGTCTTTGCTGGCCTCGATGAACATCCATCAAAATAGACTCAAATGTTTTTAGACCGGTGTATCAGATAAAAAGGCAGTGACTGATAGTAAAATAAGGAAACCCTCTGCGCCTCTCAGCCTGCATTGATCTTGTATCCTTTTAATAGCTGAGCCACTGAATATACCTGTAGTTCAAGAGCAGTTTGTCTCGTACCACATGGCTCGATGTGGCAGGAGCTTTTTTAAATAAATGTCTTGCTTAAAAAAAAGGTTAAAGACAAGTTTCTTACAGCAACTGCCTCGATTTTGTAGTCATCGTCACTGCTGGGTTCTGTGAGTTCAAGCAGAACTGGACAAACTTTGGTCTCCATATCAGCTTTAGAGATGAGGCCCTGCTCCAACAGAACGAGCAGCGCTGCCTGGCTCGTCTTCCGCACCTGAAAAAAGGGAAAGAAGTTAAAAAACAGTTTTAAAACTCACTGTAAATAGATTAATCTTTTATTTCCTCAAAAGCTGAGAAAATGAGCTTACAGAAAATAAGTAGCACAACCTACCTGATTATTTGGATCAGTGAGATATCGGACTACAATGGGCACCAAGTATCTGGAGAAAGCTGCTGGGAAGTTGGGCCGACTCTCGTGTAAGAACATAGCGATGTTGGGGACCTGCTCCATCAGTTCAGCTCGCACTGTGGGCTCTGAATACACACATTAAAGTATACGCTTAATCGAGCGTTATGTGCTTGCAACTGTGTAAACAAATTCCTTAAAGAGTTTAATTGCATTTAATGAAGAAGAGAGATTTTTTTTTAAAAGAGAGAAAGTCGCAGAATAATCTGGAGAAAAGGCAACTAAATAGATGAAAGGAAAATGCATCTACCTCCATCTTCTGACATTCTGGCAACTGTCTCCATCACACTGATAAAGTCATTTTCATTGTCACTGAATTCTCGAAGCACATCAAGCAGGCCACGAGCCACGATCTGCCTAGAAAGCAACAGGAGCATCAGGTTAGTAGACTGCCTGCCAATACCTACAAGTGCTGAAGGCACGTAGCGTAACACGCAGCACTGACAGAGCTGTCAAGTACATGACACGCACATGTACTTGGAAATGACAGAGGGCTTGAACCCTGCAAAGCTGAGCATGAAAAGCATGAAGACAGGAACTAAACAGTGTGGGGGCAACAGAGCAGCATTAAATGTTTGCAGAGGCACAGTGTTTGGACTAATCAAAAAGCTGGCAGGCTCACAAGAAATATACGTGAACCAAAAAGAGTCTTCAGTTAGAAACACTACAAATCTAGGACTAGCACTGTTAACCTAATGCCATGTTCAGACAGACACCATCCACCCAGGGCTCAACTTTAAGTCTTCTGGAATTCCTCCACTACTGAGTTGAAACAGGTATGTGATTAGTAAATACACAGGAATGCACGCAGTCATCCAGATGACTACACATCTAGGGATGACTTTAGATCAGGCCATGTGTTAATGTCACATCTAAATTTTCCGATGTGGGGTTATAATACAATTTAGCCTTTATTGAATATAATTTATACAATGAATATGAAGGAAAGAATGTGAAATAACAACAACGGATGACTGCGACATCAAGCCGTGATGTGTATGAGCCATAAAACCTTTTAGCAGCGATTTCCTCCACAATCAGTGAACACTCATAAAACATTTACTCATTTAGAGAGCATAAAAACAACAGCAGAACACAATTTGTTTAACTGTAAAATGAGATGAAGTTTGTTTAAATATCTGGCCATGTCTAATTCATCTTTTTTTTTTTTTTTTAACAAGAAGTGACACCTCTGTGTCATGTGCCAGATGTTTCCTTGATCAGTTCCACTAGGTTGCAGATGTTTCCTTGTTACTAAGACTGTGTGATATCATGATGCTTTCAATAAAAATCAACGTATGGACATATCTACACAACCGCAGGTAAATTTGACAGTTCACACGTCAAACAGGGTTAGGTCCAAACTAACTATTTTATTGTTTTTTTGTTTTTATAAGGTTAGCTTGCTTGATTCTCTTTTAGGGAGTAAAAAAAAAATATATCGCTATGTTAATGATATATATTGAAGATTACTTCATGCTCAAAGACACATGATCACTGAGAAATAGTATCCTTAGTGTAGATGGAAGGCCGCAATGTGGAAAAAGGATGCCTAATCACATTTGTGTGGACACAGCCAAGGTCAGGAGGGATTAAAGCATTATTCTGTCTTTTTTTGTGATGTGTAACTGTACATCTGCGACTTCTACAATGCAGGCTTTGTAGGGATATCTTTACTTTCAAGCTCAATTAAAGCAGCTGTTTAAAGTAGAAGTAGAAAAAGGTAATGGAAGGAGTTCTGGTTAAAAATTTAGGCAGGTCAAATGTGGTTAAAAACATGTTTTCTGCCCTACAATATGCATCACACTACGCAGTTTGACAATGTATCTTCACAACTCAAAACCACTCATGAGCATCCCACTGTCTGTCTCATATGTGGCATTTTTGTGTTTGAGCGTCGACCACGGGGCTCCACTTACCTGTTGAACACATTCTCACTGAAGGCATACTTCTCTAGCCTCCCGAGGGGAGTCAGGTTGTCTTGTCCTGCATCGAGGAAGGCTGTGATGCGGATGCCGTCGCACTCTGAGCCATAGTCATCAAATCCAACTGTGGGATTGAAAAGATATAGGACTTTACAGTTGTGCAAGCATCTCTGAAGCACACTACAAAAACAAACCGTTTGAACGAGGACTGACAGATGCACCACAGTAGTCATAGTACCGTGTTGAAGATACTGAGTCAGACTAAATGTCAGGACTTTCAATGTGTGAATACGGCAGAAAGCCGCAAGTCTAACTGATTATTCAATTTAAATGTTCCAGCCACAAATACACACTGGCTTTGCAGTTGGATCTAAACTGTATTTCATCACCCTAGCTAATGCAGGCGACGGGGACTGCTGGGTCGGTATAACAGCTAATAATAGCGTGGTGTAAAACCCTGAAATACTGTTGACAGCTTTAAATTTCACACGGGTGAATGGGGTTGCCCAGAAAGAAGACACTTCCAAACACCTCCATGCTAAAAGGAGGGAAAACAAAGTTGCACATGCTTGCAAAGGAATGAATCCATCAGTCCAGGTTTCGTGAACAAATTAAACCACAGTACTTACAGTCATCCAAATCGTCATGGCCATCTTCAAAATATAAAGATAGACCTGCAAGGATAAGACAATTAGAGGGGAAATCCTCGGTGGCAAACGTGTCATCAACATACCATCCCTCAAAAACACCACTCCCCCGACAGAATGAAAGGAGCTCCGGGCTGGCAGGTTTACAAGCAGACAATTACGGAGACGGGACAAAGTCTCCTTCAGTCTATTCACGTGACGGTAAAGTGAGGAAGAAATCAAAACAAGTCAGTAAACAGAAACGACACAACGTCTTAGTTGATACGTTATTTAAATACAGCACATGAATTAGTCGTTGACCCAGCGAGTCATGTGCACGTCCACCAAACCCAACAGAGGCGTCGGATCCTACAAATATAATGTCCACACACACCTTTCATTTCCTACATGCAAGTTTCGCCAGAGGAAGGACGTGTGACTAATAAGAAGCTCTAATTTAAATCTGCAAACAGGAGACACTTTACCCACCACATGACACCTTTAGGTGCAATTTATTATTTTCACTGCCTGTTATTTTATCTATTTACAGCTGACATTTGTGTTTGTTGTGCGTAATATTTAATAAGTTTAATTTTAGTTTTTTTAATGCTTCGTTTTGAATAAAATTTATGATTTAAAAAGGTTATCTACCTTTTTAAATCATAAATTTTATTCAAAGAGAGTAGAGTCGTATCTGAGCTCAAACACTTGAGAATTGAGACAATTTCTGTTCCCACAAATAAAGCTACAAACAGGGAACTAAATCAGAGTTATTATGTGGATGAAAATGACATATTCCGTTTGTTTTTCCTCACACAGGGACAACACATGCATTGTCTGCTGTCTAATGTGATTTTTTACATCTATCAGTCTTAATTCTCCTACAAATCATTTTTAATGCCGACTGAAGACGGAGCTTTCAGTCTGGCTTCCCATTATCACCACACGCTAAGCAGCTCATTTCCATTGACTTTAACGTGACATACTGACAATACTTCGATACTTTCTTTCTTGGTTTTGTTTTCAAACACCACTCAGCCACACATAGAGGAACAATAACAAAGAGTGGGGCAGTCGAAAGAAGAGCCCAGAAGGAGACACATGGTGGTGGGGAACGGCTAATGTCTGTGTTTACAGCTGGGCAAATGTGCTTCAAATAGAAAAACAACTCCCGAAAAAAGATACATTAAATATGACGTTTGGTGCTCGGAGTAAGAGGCTGGTTCAACATCACACCCGGAGGCATGCTGGCAGAGAGCAGCATCTCCCCTTTGTTGCGGTGTGAAGCAGGATTTGGTCAGCTTAGGGCTGAAAATGACTTTAGCAATCAGGGCTAACGTCGGCTAGGTCAACTCGCTAGCCTTTGGCATGGCAACAGTTCGACAATAAACCGGCTGAGAGCGGGAGATAAAGTCTGACTACACGAGAGAGATGGTTTACAAACTCGTCTACACGTACTGAGCGGCCACACGTTCAAACGTGGCCCTCTTAAAAGTCACACATTTCGATATGAGTAGCTTTTCGTGAGCTAGCTGGCAGGCTAGCAGCGCTAAGTTTGCTAACACCAGCCCTTTCGCTTGACTCGGCTCGGCTCGGCTTAGCTCGCCTTTAGCCCGGGAACAGCACAAATACAGCGAAGTGCGAGGCCTTTGCTTTATCTATTCAGCATCCAAACACCGCTTCATAAGTAGCGACAAAGTGTGGGAGGAAAACAGTGTTTTTTAAAAAAGTGCCATTACCTGCCATCTTGAGTCTCGGCTCGGCTCGGCTCGGCTCGGCTCTGCAGGCTTGCCGTCCCGTGTGGGCTGTCACCGCCGCACAGCTGTCACTCAAACAAGGCAGCAAACTACTTCCTGAAAGTACTTCCTAACGCTGCAGGTTTGCCGGTTGATTGTGTTTTTATTTTTTTAAAACAATTAAGCGATAGCCCCCTTTTTTTCCAGCTGGGGGCACAAACCCGACATAACTGAGCGTTAATACAGCCTGTGGGCTTTGTGTTATCATCGGACAAAAAAAAAAAAAAAAAAAAAAAAAAAAAAAAAGAAAAGAGAGAGAGAGAAAGACGAAACAATCACGTGACCGCACGCCGTAATTCAAGATGGAGACTGAGCTGAAAAGGTGGCTACACTGTGAGCTAGTTAGCTGTTTGCAGTGATCACAATATGGCAAATACGACGGACTACCGCACGTTTTAACGCCGACAGAGAGACTTGTTCATCTGACAGCTTTGGACCACCATGAAGTAAAAGTTGTTGTGTTTAAATATAGACCACCTGAAGAATATTCAAAGATAGGAGAGGTAGCCCAGAGGAGAAAACTGTCAATGGTCATCAACATAAACTCATTTTGAGAGAGAGAGAGAGAGAGAGAGAGAGGGGATCGATATGGCGCTGAGAGAGTTAAAAGTTTGTCTCCTGGGGGTAAGTAAGTCAGCATCGATTTTTATCTGTTGTCCAAACTGGACATTTAACTGTACCTGTGGCATACTGCTCCTCCATCAGGCTCTGCCACACTGTTTACATCAGTCAAATGTGTTGATTCCTGCGATCAGTGCATACTCAAATAAATCATGCACTTTACATTTGGTTAAATCACATGTATGCATGTCTAACCTGCATATAATAACAGCATGGAAGCACAACTACATCTCCTCCTCTCCATCTCCTACCAATAAGGTTTGAATACAGCTGAAAGTATTAAAGATTAATCCTTTTGTTAATCAATACACAATTAAATAGCAGAAATGTATCATTTTAAGTCATTTTTCAGGCTAAAAAAATGTCAAATGTTTTCTTGTTGAGCTGTTCGGCATTTGAAGAGAGTATTTATTTATTTATTTATAGACAATTCATGCATCCTAAATAACATTTCTGCATTCGTTACAAATCATGCGTGTCTGAACTGCTTATAACAGAAAAAACTAGTGTGTTATCTCCTTAATACATTGCTGAAGTAACCTTATCTCACTTCCTCTTCTTCATCAATGAGTACGTGTTAAAAGGACAATGCAAGTCTAACTACGTCATGTCCAACTATGACAAAGTTATACAACTACAACGGGAGCAGGAAGGGAGAAGATGCCACAAATATGTTATATTGTCTGGGCACATTGCCAGAGAGTGTGTGTTTTTTCTATAGCTATGATTATACTTCTAGTGATGGTTTCTGGCTGTGTTTACTAAGCATGGTCTTTATTTTGTCTCTGCAGGACACTGGCGTTGGAAAGTCAAGTATCGTTTGGAGATTTGTGGAAGACAGCTTTGACCCAAACATCAACCCAACAATTGGGTACGTTCCTGTTGTCTCTCACGCTAAATGTTGTGTTTATTCTCGGACTGGTTTGTGTTTAGGGTTGTTGTAGGACATCGTCGTGAAGTCAGTGAATTGCTGTCTACCATTGTTTGGTTTAGTCGATTCCAATTAGAGCAGTAATTATTATAGAAGAATTAAAAATGTAAAAAAAAAAAACACAATTTGCTGTGCAAAACATTGCTTGCTTTTCTGTTTCATGACATTATAAATGAAAAATGTTTCAACTCAACTTTTAAGACACCACTTTGTCAACATGAGACATGTTTGACATTTTATAGACAAAGTGCTCAGTCAGTACTCGAGCCAGACCAATATTTTTCACCATTGCTAGTATTATTGACTACTTTTGGCTTATCTCAGACATATCTGTGTCAGCGTGTCGGCCAGTAAATAACAAGAAATTCTATTAGGTTATTTACAAATGGCCCTGCCATTAAACTGCCAAATTTATTTCTCAGCTGTTATTTATCTGACAAATATTGGCGGATATTTTGTTGAATTTTTATAACAAAATCAAAATTTATTTAGGATTCTAATATGTGAGTAAATCTGTTTTATATTTAACAGTTGGGACGTTGTTGTTTATTAAGGCTGGCAGACAGTCGTAAACATCTAAATGAAGATGCATGTTTTTTCTCACTTTCTCAGACTCTTAAAAATGAGTTGGGATGAAACCACTAAGATATTATTTGTCTATATTTTAACACCTAAATCAATGTAATATGTTTAGACTGTGACATAGTCTTTCAATAATGAGGTTATTTCTCTTCACCAGGGCGTCCTTCATGACCAAGACAGTGCAATACCAAAACGAGCTGCACAAGTTCCTGATCTGGGACACGGCAGGACAAGAGCGGGTTAGTACCGCCTGCCGAGGTTTTGGCCGTTTTAATTTTTAAATGGACTGCTGAAGCTGAATCCTGAGCGAGATTCACATGTGATTTTGCTTTTCAGAGCCAAACCACAAACCGCACAGCACACAGATTTGATTTTGTAATCAGTCTGTTTGACTTGGTTTATGCAAAATATCTACAGAATTCTCCCATGTGGCTTTAAAGGAAGTGAGAAAGCTACTCACTGTGTGTGTGTGTACCACTCCCTGAATCAGCCCGAGGGAGAGTGAAGTAAAGTGCAGTTATTCATTACTTCTGATAGGGGGCAATATTTACCTTTGTATAGGTAGAGTTCAGCCCCCTAAGCAATAACCTACTCCTCGTAGTGCTCTTGTTTTTAGAGTCCCCTTTTGCTTATTTTACATATTACATATATTTATATTCTTTAGATCGATGAGTGACATCAGCACGTCTGTCCTGATTTGCCCCTCCTGTCACCTTTAGTCTTTGTCCTGCCTCTCCCTCCTTCTTACTCATTGCATTTAGTCATTTTGGGACACAGATAAAAGAGTTGCTTTCGTTTTATGTTGTATAAAGTCTTATTTTCATGTCCTGGTTCCACTTATTATACAACGTACACACTGAATCAGTGTCTAAATTAGTTATTTGAAATGACCACACATGCACACAAAGTTTTGGACTGATACAGATCAGAGGTATGTGATATCACAAAGCAGATGTTGGATCTTGGTGTTTAAGCACAGTTTTAAGCCAAATGACACTCTGAAGCCCTAGACAGTTGTAGCGTGAAGGAACTGCTTTCTCTTTTGACTCACACACTGCATCCCACATTTCTCTCCATTATCTTTCCACATCACTTCCCTTTTTCTGTACATGCCCTTCTCTTTTTCTCATGCACAATCCCCTACTGTTGTAATGTCTTATCCTCTCCAGGGAGGTGAGATAAGATGCTGTTTGTCTTTTATCCTCCTTTCCCCCCAAGGTCCTTGACTTTTTCACTGCTTTGAGGGTACATCAATGGAGCCCCGTTTAAGATAAGATGAGAGGATGAAACCCAAGCTGTCTCAGCCCACTGGCGTGTGCTGCTACTGTGTCTTATCTGAGAGTCGCTGCAACTCCACGTCCTCTTTTTCTTCTTTCCTTCTTTGTGTGTCTCCGTGGAACATTTCTCTTCTTGGCAACAGTCTGTTTTTCTGTGATTCTCGTGTGTTCTTTTCCATTTTCTCCACCTTCTCACATCCCTCAAATCCTCATTTTCACTCCCATGTGGCCTCTCGACCTCCCAAGGGGTTCACATGTGAGCGTGAAAAAGTAGCAGCATTCCATTGGTAGGTTTTGCATGTGTCTGTGTTTTCATACAAAGCTGCTGTGGTATTTTGAAGCCTTTCATGGCTTATTTTCTAACTTCTGTGGTGCTTTGGCCTATCAAAATCTGTCAAGTTTAGAGAGGGGAACACAAAGCCAGCCAATGCACATGGAAGGAGAGACCCGGGCAAAAAGCAAAGCTCTGTGATTTCCACAATCCACAATCTATATCTCAAGACCAGATGAGGCCTTATGACTACATCTGAGCCCAGCTGTCAACAGCCCATTGAAGCTTCCCCCACTGATTGTTCCCTCTCGCTGAATACAAGCGAGAGGACCTTGCATCCTACTGCAATATGAGGCTTTCTTTCATTAATGCACCCAGCCCGCGGTTTCAGCAATTAATCGACCCTCACTGGGCATCACTGCTGCTGTGTGGCCAGACGTCTGGCCTTGCTGTGATTACTCTTTTGGTTAAGGCAGAGATAGACCACACAGGACTGGTGGTGGTGTGGCTCGACACTAGCCAATGAAACAGACAGCACACTCCTCAGTGTCTCTGCCAAATATCCCAAGTTGGATTCCCGTTGGTGGACTTGGGGCCAGTAACAACTATAATTATGTGGAATGTGTGCTTTCCTGAGGTAACGGTGTCACTCCAAGATGGATAGTTTATTCCATCGTATTGTAAAGGAAAATAGAATTGGCTGGAAGGCTGGGTCATTCCAAGTGAAGGTCTTTTTAGAGACGGTGTGTTTCTTTTAAAATAAATATCATTAGTTAATACATGACACATGGTTTTTCTAGTCCGTTAAAAGCCCCAGTGCAGCGTATATTGCAAGAAGGCATTAAAAGAAGTTAGAGAGGAATAACCTCAAAAATCCTTTCGAGGCCATTGCTAGCATTTCAACTGAATTGAGATCAAGAGCCAGTAGTCCACATTTTTTCAGCAGAAAATCATTTAAGGAGTGAGCGAATGATTCATACTTTTAGGTGCTTTCACACTGTGAGTGGTTGTGTCGCTGGTTTGCATGAATGTCCGTGGTGAGGGGAACAAGAGTGTGCTAAAACTACAGCTTGGACTGAAAGATGTTTGTTATAAAACACAGTTAGAGACTAGCAATCTACTGCTAGCAACAGTAGCATTGTAGATAGGGTGGTGCCATTTAGTACAGTAGCCATCGTCAATGGTAAATACTGTGCTCTGATCTAAATTCTGGCGTCAACATGACAGTTATACTTTTTACAAGGTTCACTATCTTATCTTAGCTTGTCAGCGTGCTATTATTAGTCTTTAGTTATTGGAGAAATTAAAATATTACCCTGATGGTGGCTGATGATACAAGGTGATGAAAAGTCTACCAAAGTTATAGTTCATCCTGAAGAGAAAATAAATGTCTGAACCAAATGACATGAAAAACCATCTAATAGTTATTGAGAAAATGTGAACCTCATGGTAGGACTAGACGAAAGGTCAGCATCATCCTTTAAGCACAAAGAATATATGTTCCAAATTTCCTGGCAGTCCATCCAGTAGTTGTTAAAATATTCCAGTCTAGACAAAATTGGACCAACCAGTCATGCGTAGAGCCATGGGACTAGCATGGCTAAAATCAATATGTTTTAAGATATAATGGCAGCCGTCTTAATTGTTAAAGCCAGGTTGCAATGAGCGTTAGGAACTATTTTACCAGAAAAAACACCAAAACTGGCAAAAAGAAGAGCCTCCCAAGCAGCTACAGATTTAGAAATGCACACGTTCTTTTGATTACGCAGGGCTTTGTGATCTATTGGGTTAAGATCAAATGTATAGCCTTCCATAAATATCAATACGCTAACAGCTTTTGACACATTCTGCTCATCTTTCTCTTGATAGCTACCACATGTGTGAGGTCTTGGTGGAAAGACTTGCCATACTCCCATTTTAAATAAAGCCACTTGGCTTACAGGCTCAGAACTGGGCCTTTGGTTTAGTGAAATTGTACTTGGTGTCTTTTTATAGTCTGTTTTGAGTTTGTTACAATCAGTATTATTGAGTCTAATGAAACTCACAGTGGTCTGTGCCTATGTAAGGGATTAGCCGTAGTCTGTGAAAACCCTAGACACTGTTTCTTGATCTCTATTGGGTGTGAAAATATATAACAGTACATTTATACTGCAATGATACCCTAATACTCTTTTTAATATCCAAGAATAAAAAAATGGAAAGAAATCATCTTGAAAGATCTTTTTAACTCTTGGTCTCAACATGTTCTGCTTCACATGGTTTCAAAGGTATACGCAGACGCAGTCATTCTTTAGTCTTTAGACACTCAAGTCTCCTCCCTATCCAACAGTGTCCCGTAGAAAGCCTTTGAACTAATTGAGCTTTCTCTGTCTTCTCACAGTTTCGTGCTCTAGCACCAATGTACTACAGAGGTTCCGCTGCGGCCATCATTGTTTATGACATCACGAAAGAGGTATCATTTCCTTTTTCTCCCCTAAACCACCAATCCACTAAGTACTCACTGTATAGTTGGATGGTTTTGTTCCATGTCTTAATTTCTCGAAGGGATAGTTCAGTTTCAGAAATACACTTATTCGCATTTTTTGCCAAGAGTTAGATGAGAAGATCAATACCACTCTCATGTCTGTACAGTAAATTTAGAGCAGTCATTAGCTTAGCTTACTATAAAGACTGGAAACAGAAAGCCTGGCTCTGTCCAAAGGTAATGAAACCTGCCTACACACACACAGAACTCTAATGTTCACCAGTTATCACCTTATATCTTGCTTTGTTTACTCCATATAAAAATGAAAGTGTAGAAACAACAATTGACCCTTTTTATAGGAGTCAAATTCTGGACTTTTTCTTGGCCAGGAGCAGTTTGGCAGACAACCAGCACCACAAAGCAGACCAAGAGAGTGTACTGATGTAGCTTTATGTTATCCATAAACACAGTGGTAGTGGTATCTATGTTCTAATCCACCTCTCAGCTCAAAAGCAAATAAGCATGTTACACAAACTAATTCTTTAAAGGTCCAGGGTGTAGGATTTAGTGGCATCTAGTGGTGAGGTTGCAGAGTGCAACCAACTGAATACCGCTTGCCTTACAGTCTTTCTTCAAATGACTGGAGAAACTATGGAAATGTGGCCATGCAACATGCAAAAAAAACCAAAAGGTCCTGTCTATAGCTAGTGTTTGTTTTGTCCATTTTGGGCTGCTGTAGAAACATGGCGGTTCAAGGAGGGAAAAGGACCCACTCTCTCTCTGTAAGCTCATAGGGGAACAAAAATACATAGATCCAATAGATCCTCCTAAATTTTACACACTGGACCTTTAAACTTTGATCAAACTTTGATACGGTTTGTCATTGAGTGCACTGTGTTGTTCACCTGCATCATCAGGAATCCTTCCAAACACTGAAGAACTGGGTAAAGGAGCTGCGCCAGCATGGTCCTCCTAATATCGTGGTCGCTATCGCTGGCAACAAATGTGACCTGTCAGACGCCAGGTGACCCTGAATTTGAGTTAATACCATGTGTGTAATGAACAATGTTAGTGTGCCGTATGATGATCCCTCCTCATTTACAACACGATGATGGGATTCAGATGTCTGGCTTTGATGGAAAAAATTCTTGTGAGGAAACATTATGACCTTTTAGCATCGGAATAATATTGGATGTTTGACTTAGAAATACCATTGGAACTAAAGTGTTCTGCAAGGGGGAATATTGGCTCCTACACTTACACTGTTGTGTAATAAAAGGTGATCAGACTCTCACCTCTCTTGGTGTTTGTCGCTCATATTGATTATCATCTAGTAGGAAAGCTGTGTTTATTTATTGTGCACCAAACAAGGAGGAGTAGTGAAAGATATTGTAGAACTGAAAATGTTCCCAGACTCGGATACATGTTCACTTTTGGTAACAAGATCCTCCATGAAATTGGGAAGTCACCCACATAATAGCTGTAGAACTACATTTGACTGTTATCAATTAAAGCCTGAAGTTGGAGAATTTGTTTGCATTTTGCGCCATATTAATTTTGACATACCTCCTTCGTATACAGGGAAGTCCCAGAGAAGGATGCCAAGGACTATGCTGACTCCATCCATGCCATCTTTGTAGAAACCAGTGCCAAGAATGCCATTAACATCAACGAGGTGTTTATAGAGATAAGTGAGTGTGTTTCTGGAGCATTTGGTGCCATTGGCCTGTACCTCCTCAGGTCCCCCATTAAGCTGTGATGAATTAAGCATTGTGCAGCATTGAGATAATTATCTTGTCTCCCTTGTTTTAAAGCATGTGGACTATGTTTTGAACAGTATTGCTATTAGAGGTGTCATTTCTAAATATGTCAGGAGTGTTATCATTCTTTTCTGTGTTTGTATCGGACTTCTGACAGCGATGTGTTCGTTCAGAATAAGCTACAGATAATGTCACGTTGAGAGTAAAACAGAATCCACTTAATCGTGACATCTTGGCACATCAGAGACAAACAGAGACAAGGGTTTGTGGGAGCAGCTGACTCATTTTTAAGTTCATTTATACAATATACATATAATATAAATATAATTATACAATAGCTGTGTCACAATTTAGTATACATATTAATCCTACGCAGGTTTTGACTGTATATTGTGTCCATACGGGGAGAGAAATGAAGCATATGAACGTCTTTTTGCATACTAAAACCTTCACATCCACTGCTGCATGTGTCATTTTTTTATGTTACTGGGAGACAGCTTGTTTCCCTTAGTCTAATATATATATATTCTAATGTTCATGGTGTACAGGTCTTTTTTTTTTTTTTTAAGCTGTCTCACCACATTATTCGCAAAGTGTTTTTAGTAAGCACACTGACTCTTTGAGCCCACTTACTTTTGACATTTTTCCAGTGTCAACACCCTAAATACTCAAAGCTAGCTTAGAATTACTGTGCTGTAGGAAACTGGGGCACAGCTACAGCTACAGGATTACTGTCAATTAATTGCTACATTAGCATGAAAAACGGTGTATTTTTAAAACAAGTGTGGTAATGGAGAGTTTAAGAGAGAAAGCTGAGGAAGCTGAATGCTGGGAACCTTTGAACATGTGTCTGTGTGTGTGTGTGTGTGTCTCCTTTTTAAAGGTAAGCGCATCCCCATTGTAGATGCAGCAGGATCAACTTCAGGAAAAGGTTTCAAACTGGGACGGCAGGCCTCAGAGTCTCGCAGGACGTGCTGCTGATAATGCCGGTGACTGTCCCCACATGAGCTGTGACCTGACCCTTTGCTTAACCTCTGTATTCCCGGCCTGCTTCAGCTTGCAGCCACCACACACCCTCAGACACTCTTCAGTCCTTGACGCCGGGGTGCAGCATTGCCAAACTGACCGATGTAGCACATGCATTTCCAACTACAGCAAATCATCATATATCGTCTGAAAATTGCTGGCAGGAGAATGCCTGAATTCATACATTGATGAGTAAGTGAAGGACCCTCATATATACAGTTTTACTGGCTCCTATTATGGACATCAAGACTATTTTTGGTGTATATTATAGCCCTAGGTTGATCAGAGGAACTTTACAGCGACAGATTCATGGATTCGGAAGTCATTCATGTAAATTTGTACAAATATATTGTCTTTCAACCAAAACATGAACTGAAAATGGTCAAATTTAACCAAATCATTTTGATAGCACTTAAGTTATTGCCTTTTGTTTGTTTGAGGGGATCTCTCCCCAAACATTCACAGCTTTGTGAAGGATCCATCTATACTGCCAATGTGTGTAATCACTGATTTATCATCAGATTCTGATGAAAGAGGTTATGGTAGTCATTAGTTCTTGTTTCTCATCTCAATCTTTGCTTTGTGGAAGGATATTTGGAGAGATGCTGGTGATTCACAGTCTAGCAAGAAGGATTGTGCGTGCTAAATTTGCATTTTATTGCGTGATTGCTGTTTTCATCAAGATGTTTCATCAAGGCAAAATACCAAGTGGGTGTTTTGATGTAAATTTGCAATCACGTTGTCAAAAATGCAGAAATGGTACTTCCTCACATTTAAAGGAATAGTTCAACATTTTCGGAGATATGCCTAGGGTAAGAATATCAGTACCATCTAAGCGTGAACTTTGTTCTTCTCTCTTTGGCTTGTGAGGATATTTCGATCGTTACTTGCTGCTGAGAGTGACAACAAACGGTTGCAAAATCTCATCTGTGTGATTACAACTGTACAGTCCAGTGCTTTAATCAGGGCTGAAAACGCTGAGTCTAAGTGTATTATTATACGATAACAGTCCCAGTTGCTCACACATGCAACACACCTCTACTTTTTATTTACTGAAAAGGTATTAACTGAATATGAAGTTCCCTGTTGTGCACATGGCATCATGCCATTTGTCTCACAGTATTACTTTAGTGTAATTTTTCTCTAATCATCTTCTTTCCAATGCTTTACTGTTACTTGGCAACAGTTTTACAGGGTAGGCTGATATCTGTGAGCTCTTACCAAATTCTTTAATTGTCCCATAAACATTTTTCATCTTTTTTTTTTTTTTTTTTTTAATAATCACCACAAGCTCACACATGCATTGTTTTACTACCTGGCCTGCAATGAAAACAATATGATCTGGAAACTAGAGATCATTTACAGGAAACTCAGATTTTACAGCTTAAATTTCCCCTTCGCAGAACGCTAAATATGCTGAATTAAACGTGGCACTGTGTCAACTTGCTGACCCCTTAATGAACCTTAGTCTCCTTTCTGCTCTGAATTACTGTATGTGCTTATGTTCCAAGGGCTGCTTTTCTGATTTTCCTTTTCTCCCAACTCTCTTTTTTTCTTCATTCTTTTCAATTCCAGGCACCTATTGCAGGTCCAGCTTTCATTCTGCTTCAAACAAATATGGGTTACTATACAACAGAGCTATATCATCCTTGTGAAAATCCTGACTCCGCTGTGATCCTGTCCCTGTGATCCCATGTTACAGTATGCTGTGTTGTGCTGCAGTAGTTTCATTTACCTCTTCTATCAGCCTAATTGATCCTCAGTAGCAGTTGACTCATGAGCCCCTACAGACTTATTGAGTCAGTGTAATTTCATGCTTGTCTGTATCTCTTGAGTCCGTTTAGCCCCAAAAACCTCTTTGCAAAGTTGCCAAAAAAATACAGATGTGGGCTCAACTGGACTGCATTTATAAATTTGGATGGTGTGCTTTTCTGTCAGCGCAAGCCACTTTATTTGCCTTTAAGCATCTTAAATGCATCTGTTATCGATGAGTTGTGTGCTACGCAGTGCTGTCAATGTCTTCAGGATTTTCTAGAGTGCAATAGTTGTTATTATGACAAAGGTTTTAAAAAAATGTGATCTAATCCAAGAAATCAGTTACAGAGTGAAACACTCACACAGTAGAGCGCACACTCATTCAGAAAATGTGATCTGACTCCCTACAGTCTCACGCAGATAATGACAGGTTTATATTGACCTCATTTTATGTGGCGGTTTTTGCTCATACGTAGTTCATCAATATGAGCAGTGTGAAGGGGCCGAGCAAATCCCTTGAAAACCAGAGAGGCATTCTAGGTCAAAACTTAAACTTGGTTTTTGATTCATGCTGCTGTCTTCGATGATTCGCCATACTGCACTACAACATAATGCTAACTCGAGCAAGTATTTAATATAGCTTCAGCAATTATTATCAAAAAGGGAATCACTCTGGTACTTTGAAAGCTGCACTTTGACTATTTCTATTAACTGGCCCTTATTACTGACTAACACTCTGTCTGCAGTCTGTTATTATCTCTGTGAAATAACTTGATGAAACGTTCATGTAAAGACTTCTTAATGTCCCTCCATGTTATTTTTAGGTTTTGACTGTTTGCTCAGTTCTCAATGCTACGAAGAACACAGCGGCAAACATTGTCAAAGCCATTTTACTACACACGTAATTAACCTTTTTTTTATTGTCGATGTAATATAGTGATTTAAAATGCTAATCACGTAAATGCTTAAAAATATATGAAGTTTGATAATGACACAGAAGGCATGGATAGAAATTGTATGCCAGTTTTGCATTGAAAAATACCAATAGTCTTGGGCTGGCCCTGGGAATGTGATTAATCTATAATATGTATATTTTTCAGTGTAGATATATACCATCAAATTGCACACAAATCAATAACTATATTCTATTCTAAGCCAGTTGTGTGAACACAATAGATGTCACCGTTTGCAGTAATTCCATCAGCATTGTAGTTACCATATTTAGCTTTTTACTATGTTTCATATTGATTGTAACAAAATGCCTGAAGACACTTGTTTGCAGTGGATTTCCAAATGTGTATTAAAAAAAAGGGAATTGTCAATTTGTTTACTAATAAAAGATTGACAGAAATATCTTGACCTCACCTGTGTGTGTGATATTGAGTTTGTAGGTACAAGGAGTTTCTCACTCCCTAAGCGAGATGCGCATTATCTTGTTCCTTGGGGATACAGTGACAATGTTGTTAGTGATTGGTTGTGTTGTTCAGCTGGCAGCCAGACCCCTGGATATATATATAAATATGACACTTGAGACGCATGTTTGACTGGCAGAGGGCTTTTCACTGCACTTTGGATAGTGCTGAGAGGACAGAACACTTATTTGACAACCTGCCCATCCCCTAAGAGGTCAACAGCTAAAGTTATCCAGTGTTTGAACAGTTTGACTGTACATTTTTGTACACTTTTCTTTATAAAGCATGTTTAAAAACTATTTGGTTGATGAATGAAGTGGGACATAATATGGGGGCTTGTGTAAATGGGGCGAAAAGACGTGAAAAATAAATTGATTTATGAAATTAATTAAAGGTACACTGACACATTGGTATAGTTCCAATTCTATAATATTGCCAATTCTGAGCTGCTTTCTATCGAGGAAAATATGGGAATGTTTCACAATGTCTTACTTTACGCTGCTGCCTTAATTTTAACCTGCCACACACAGGTGTAATGAATAACATTAATCATGGCATCTAGTTCTCAGCTCAGGTGTGCCAGACTGCTCCGCTGTGCATACTGGCTCATTGATCCACGTAATTGGACAGAAGTAATCATTACAGTTATTACTTACACCTGTGTTTGTTCTGCTATATTAATTAAAAACTGTCATGGAGAAAGAATTCATAATGCGCCAAAAAAAACAAGTCTTAATAACTTTACAGACTTTGGGTTAATAGTGTCAATGTGTGTTTTGATCTCCAATGAGGAAGTTACGTTGTTTTTTTTTGTTTGTTTTTTTACTGGTATATTGCCAGCTAACTTAGAGCAAGTGGCCAAGTCACCAGTTCACCAGAGGACACATAGAGACAAACAACCATTCACACTCATGGACAATTTAGAGTCACCAATTAACCTATTGCATTTCCTAGTGCATGTCTGTGGACTGTGGGAGGAGGCCAGAGAACCCACGCAGACACATGGGAAGAGTATGCAAACTCCACACAGAAATGCCCCAGCCGAGGTGTGAACTGGGAATGCTAACCACAGCACCATCATGAATGTGAAATGTATGAAATGCAATTCAAATGTATGTTGCTTAAAAGCCAAAAGAAAGAATATAAATTATTAATCAATATGGGTGCTGATAAAAACACCAAACTTATTCCAAAATAAATTACAAAAATCAAGAACAATAAGTCAAAATATCTTTCTTGATTTTTTTTTTTATATATATTTTAAGCTGGGTAAATGGATCACAATCCAAATCACTTTGATTGCCCAGGTATCAATGTGCATATACAGATTCAAACTGAAATACAGCTAAAAACAACAAGCTTGTCACGTAAACATAAACACTAAACTACTATGTACAGATACAAATATTTATAAATATGTAGCTCTGTACAACAGTAACATTTTTAGACAGAATAAAGGACAAAAGTGCAATGGATGCATAAATAAATGGGTTTTTGTAGCAGGTTGTACATGAGGTATGAAGGAGTATGTACAGTATGAACAGCATGTGAAATAAGTTTGAAAGAAAGATCCTTCATTTTGTTTGAGATCAGATAACACATTAAGACGAAGTATTCCAGTATTAGATTGTAGTATTTTAATAACATATAAACAATTTCTTCTAGATTTATTGTTCCCACAGGGATGTGAAGGAAAATAAAACACAAACTTTGTCTGTGCAGCAAATCTGGTGATATTCAAAGTTTTTCTTTTTGTCAACAAATCCCACAAAAGACAAAAACAATACATGCACTGGCAAGTCTTGTGTGTTTATTCAGTGCCTGATATATCATATTTCTGTGTCAATGAGCTCCATTGTCTAAAAAAACTATCCATCCATCACAGCCAACTCCACATAAACACTGCAGCATCAAATCCATTCAAATGTTTTCTCTTGTAGCATTGTTAAAAATTACAAAGACCAGCTGTTTTTTTTTTAATTAAACTATATATCCGTTGGATTAGAGATTGGAGCTGCAGAGACACAGGCAATACAGGGAGGGTAGAGATGAACCATTATCTGTTTTGGTCTTACATACATACAACTTATTTGTTTTATTTGTGAAATAGTCTTTGTTTTGACAAAATAGTCCACCAGAAGGGATGGAAGGGTAAACAAACATTTGCATAAGGTGTTAGAGGAGTATTGTATTGTAATAAAAACTCTTCATCCTTATTTTCAGACTCCCTGTTTACAAATAATCGACTTTTAAAAAAATAAAGTTGATAATGTTCTTAATAATAATAATAATTAATAATACATTTTTTTCTAGGCGCCTTTCTGTCACCCAGGAACACTTACAGTAATGGAGTAGACAGCAACTAACAGAAACAAACAAAAAGACTCCCTGTTAAACAATAAATCGACTTTAAAAATAAATTGATTGAATAGTTCTTATATAATATAATAATAATTTTATTTCATGGCACCTTTCTGTCACCCAGGACACCTTACAATAAATGAGAGTAGACAGCACTAACCGAAACAAAAAAAAGACTCCCTGTTAAACATATCTTAAAAAATAAAGTCGATAATAGTTCTTAATATAATAATATAATAATAATACATTTTATTTCATAGGCGCTTTCTGTCACCCAAGGACACCTTACATAAATGAGAGTAGACAGCAACTAACAGAAACAAACAAAAGACTCCCTGTTAAACAAATAATCGACTTTAAAAAAATAGTCGATATAGTTCTTAATAATAATACATTTCATTTCATAGGCACCAATTTCTGTCACCCAAGGACACCTTACAATAAATGAGAGTAGACAGCAACTAACAGAAACAAACAAAAAGACTCCCTGTTAAACAAATAATCGACTTAAAAAAAATAAAGTCGATAATAGTTCTTCTTAATAATAATAATAATACATTTTATTTCATAGGCGCCTTTCTGTCACCCAAGGACACCTTACAATAAATGAGAGTAGACAGCAACTAACAGAAACAAACAAAAAGACTCCCTGTTAAACAAATAATCGACTTAAAAAAAATAAAGTCGATAATAGTTCTTCTTAATAATAATAATAATACATTTTATTTCATAGGCGCCTTTCTGTCACCCAAGGACACCTTACAATAAATGAGAGTAGACAGCAACTAACAGAAACAAACAAAAAGACTCCCTGTTAAACAAATAATCGACTTTAAAAAAATAAAGTCGATAATAGTTCTTTTTAATAATAATAATAATACATTTTATTTCATAGGCGCCTTTCTGTCACCCAAGGACACCTTACAATAAATGAGAGTAGACAGCAACTAACAGAAACAAACAAAAAGAACCACAAAAGTATATCAAATTACAAGAATACAACATTAAAAACAGGTTTAAACAGGACAATGCATCTTCACAGTCTTCACGACAATAATTCAGGTAGAAGTGAAGTGTTGCGAAATATGAAATGAGACCGCTTGCATGCATCTGTTTTCTAAGTGAGGTGAGGTGAGGTGGTGGCCCCACCATCTCTGGGGTGGGTGCACCCTCCATCACCCTCCATCACCCCGTCACCCCTCCCCGCTGGGTGGCTATGCAGAGGCAGTGACGTCACCGGGCTGTCTCTCAGTCCCTTCCTGCTGCATCACAAACAGCCGTTAGTAGCTCGAGTAGCACTAGTGACCGGGAGGGACAGGATATCCACAGCTAATTCATTGAGAAAAACAACTCTTACTGACACTCTGACAACATCCTAACACAGGGGGTGAACAGGACAGGAACTGGTCGCAGTGAGGATAACCCCGCTCCAGCTGTTGGGACATGGCCAGGCCGGAACAGGTTCTGCTCTTGGAGCCTCAACACGAACTGAAATTCCGAGGTAAGAGGGGAGGGCCCGGCTCGGACTGGAGGGGGGGGAGCTGCCTCTGCCTCTGCCCGGCGGAGTTAGGAGGTGTCACCCGGCAGCCGAACCGGGATGCAGCCACGCTGCTGCTTTTGAAAATGTCCCCCCTCGTTTGTAAAAAATAACGAGCCCGCTTTTGAAAAGGACGGCGGGTCAACTGACAGCTAGCTGGATTAGCTTCCGACCGCTAAGCTATCCAGGCCCTGTCACACATTTGTGCTGCAGCGACAAACTCCTAAAAGTGCGAGACACTAAAAAGGCACATCCACCTGGAAATACCAAATCATGACAAACTAATGTGGGTGTTTTTTTTTTTTTTTTTTTTTAATGTGCAACCTTTCATTGCACGCAAGCTTCAACATCCTTAGCAGCAGGTCTAGCTGCTGGCTAACAGCAGCTCGCTCTCTGATTGGCTGCCTCGCTCTGTTGGCCAGCCAGCTGTCATCTAATAACCTGACAGCTCACAGCACCAAATAACTGCTCTGCTACTCAATATGTGTCAGCTACAGGTCGTCAACATGCCCGCCGTCCGTGTCTTTGGAGCTTTCCAATCGCTAAGAGACATTTCTAGTCAAGCTCGGGCATTTGTCTGCAAGATGTCACGTTGCTTTAGGCCCAAATAATGTTACATAAACACATATGGTACTATTGTAGAGGTTTTGTTTTGCAACAGATTACAGACATCCTGCCTTTAAGTATTGCACCTTGTACTTTGGATCAAGATGCCTAACAGTTTCATGCATATTTAATTTAATTAAGTCCCAGAATACAGCCAAACTTTTACTCTAATCAGGATATATCAGCTGTGGATCTCAGTGGTTTGTGGTTCCTGATGCCCAAAGCTCCCCCAGAAATTAAAAACACCAGCAGCATCCTACCAGTGTGGCCACTTCTTTAGGTACACTTGTACAATCCAATATTATCCAACAACTTCTGCCTTTTACAAAGCTTATATTTCTTTTCTCGACACTGTTAGAGAGGTGTTAAATGAACTATTATGTTTATTGTTGTTGGTTTTTGAGAGGTGTTTTTTAATATTTTGGAACACCTCTTAATATAAACACTGGATTGTACCCAATGAAGTGGATCACAGAAGCTTAGTGTGAGTGTCATTGTAGTTGGATGAACTTCGGCTTCAGTTCACAAACTGATCTGATAGATCACCGTGTGGATAAGATGACAGGCTAGTTTCCCTGTAGCTGCACGTGAGCTGTCAGTTTAAAGTAACATACTACTGAACATGTTGTACTCGAAATGTACAGTTCAGACATCACCTTATTTGTGTTATTTACACTGATTAGTGTAACGCAAGTGTTCAACATGTTAAGTTCTGTTTGAGCCACATGTCTGTCGCATATAGTAAGGGTGACTTTGATCAAAGGACTCTGATACAGTGACCTTGTACATTGTGTAAGCACTACTGAACATCAAGGTGTCCTGATATGTGGAGAAAAATTAACAAAGCCGAGGTCTGTTTGTTTTCTCTTGCGCACCGCAGTAAGACACCTTGTAAGCCCCTGTACCCCAGGCAAAAAGAGAAGCTGTACTTGTTTGTCAAGTTTGTTGTTAGTTTAAGAAGTGCAGAGAGCTAATGGAGACTACAAGCCCTCAAACAATACGCCGGGAGCGGAGAAAAATAGCCAGAAGCAATCCGTCCAGAATTATATTCTAATTATGCATAAAGTGAAACGATTCAATTGAAAATGAATAATGCTTTCTTTGGTATTTTTGTCATATTCAGATATGCAGTGAAGATTGCAGGGTAACATGTTGATGTCAAGACACTATTGGATCACTTAACGACGGACAATGCTAGCTTGGACCTATCATAATAATCATAACCGCCTGTGATTAGGTCAGTTTTTACCTGTGAAAGTGTAGGAATAAGACATAATATGATATGAAAAGGAACAATATGTTAGTTCATCTCTCCATATTTTTCCACCTGCCTGCCTTCTTTGTGGCTCTCAGTCTCAAGCGCATTATTTCTTACTTAACACTTAAATCTTTTAAAAAACAGGTCACAAATATCGGGAATGTTAAGACTATTTGCATCCGGAGATTAATGCACTTTCAGTACACTGAGTGAGTCTTTGCGGCACCAGGACTGTGTGGGATTGCCTCAAAATATATTATGTTTAATCACAATAAAGGAACATGCAAGGCGGTGTAACGTGTGGTTTATTTATGTTCTTTGTTTTGTGGGGGTGCTAAGCTACATCAGGCCGAAACCAACAATCCATGGTTGGTCGTTGGTCAATAGAATATTTTCCAGCTTTATCCTTTAACTTAGCATGGAGCAGATGCCCTGTTGCTATGGTTACCTGTAGTTTAATATATCTCGCACACTGATTTAGAAGTGAGGTGCTGAGGTGGTCCACACATGCCAGCCAATTTAGCAGTATGTTAGACTTGTATCAAGTGTCTAATCAAATGTGTTTATGCAACGAGACAGAAGTAGCTATGTGCCTTCTCAGTATACTAGACAATACCACACATCACATGCAGATACTTAGGCGGTAAAGTAATATGGAGGCCCGCAGTGTGAAACTTGTTAGCTCTGGGCTCAGACAAACTGTGAGTCAAACACTCTTAAGTGTTAGGGACCGGACTTTTATCAGGAGTGATGTTAAATATTAAATCTTAACAAATAAATCGCTGCATCTAATTTTTTTATCTTCTGTTTCTAAGATTTTAATCTTCAACTCTCACCCCTTCGTAATAGTTTTAACTGTAGTTTGTGGTTTTCATGAGTTGGATGCTGCCCCGAGAAAACGTTCAGGAAGTAGTAGATCAGGTGTACAGTAGTCAGTGGCATGAGTCCCTTTCATTAAAAGCCTTTAGAAGTCAAGCCAAGCTTGTGAGGGTCTGAATTTCCTCTCTGTCTTTGCTCAAAGGGGAAGGGAAGTGTCAGTTGCTCTGCATGTTTGCTGAGCTGAAACTTTATCTTGAATCTGGTGTATGTGCTAATTCTGAAATAGCTCCATGTTTTCGTGCACAGTAAGGATGCCTCCCTCAACTGCAAATGTTTTCGCTCGCTATAATCACTACTGTAGTGGTCTAATTTGTTATTTTGTTAGAAAACTATATTTAAGTATAAAACTTAGCTGGGTTTTGGAGTTTGTAATGGCAGCATAAGCTAAAATGTTATTTGGATAACTGGAAGTGGGTTAACAAACACTGGTGTTGCTGTCAACACTTTTCTAAGAAGTCATGAGTTGTGCTTTTTCTAATATTTTCAAATCCAAAACAACCATTTTGGATGTTTGACCGATATATTTTCGGCTGAACCAATCTTGTTATGCAGCAGCAAAAAAAACTCCTCTTTCATAGTGATAGAATAATTTATGAATAATATTTGTTTTATATGGTTTTTAACGATTCTGTAAAGTCCCAAAATGAAACTTAGTTTCCGTAAGTCTGACTGATGTAAAGTGTGTGGTATTGGCACCGTGTCCGCTACGTTTGGGAAGTCATACATTCATTCGTCATGGCCCCTCACTCGACTATGAATTAGCTCTGGTCTCAGTAGAGGTACTGGAAAAACACAGGAGTGACTAACGGTTGGTGGATACATTTCGCTATGCAGTTTCTGGAGTGTCTTGTCAGTAAAGAAATTGTTGCCAGAAACAACAGGGATAAATTTACAATATGTAACTCTGGGGTTTTGTGAGGGAGCACTTAAGTAATACAACGAATGAGATTTGTTGGGATTAAATGGGGATACCTGTGAGCGTGCACCCCCTACAACATATGTAATATGCCGATAATATCAAAGAAGACTCATTAGACTTTGGGCTTTCTCCATGCGAGTCCATGCATTAGCCAGATTAGCTTTGCACGTGTTAGTACTTATGAAAGAGCTCTCGTACCCAGCAGATTTGACTTTTCTGTTAATGTCATTACCACTCAAATGAAAAGAAAACCTTACACAAAGTGGAAATTCAATCACTTCATTAGTCATTAAAAGATTAATCAAAGTGTTCGTTGCTGCTTGCTCTTGTGGTGGGTATCGCAATAACAATACTTATTAATCTGCCTGGTGCCTCTGGACCTCTGATTTACTTCCCACATCTTATATTTTATTTCAGCGGTGCAAATAAGTCTGATGTGATGCTCACAGATGGCCATTTCTCAGGTTGGAGAAAACAAGCACGCATTCTTGAGGAAGAATGAGGATGTCGTATTTCTTTGTCAGAGCCAGAAAAGAAGCAACAGTAAAATGAGTTATTGGCTGCAACTTTAACATGGTGTGAGGCTGCATAGTGAAGTCTGACTAATATGAAGCCACCTGTCCCTAATGACAAACACGATGGGACTGGTTCATTCAATCCAAAGACTGTCAACCTGGTGTTTAGACTGAATGGACAGCATTTTACCATCTACATTACCTTATTGTTAGATGCTTTTCATGGAGTGACAGAGTGTGTGTGTGTGTGTGTGTGTGTGTGTGTGTAAAATATATAGATAAGTGTAATATATATATATATATATATATATATAATAGATATATATATATATATATATATAGATTATATATATATAGTAAGTAACAACAGATTAAAGCTGAAAATGTCACATCAAGGAGGAATAAATATTGATCATCGAACCAGACTGTACTTCAATCAGTGTCAGACAAAAAATGAATTGTGTTTTTCTGTTTAAGATCAGTCCTCGACATCTAAGGAGAAGCTAGCCTGGCTGCAACTTCACAGTGGTCCTACTGAGATCGTTTCCTCGTAATAAATCATCTAATTTCTCTGCCGAGAAAACAAGAAAGGCATTAAAAATCAGAATATTTACCGATGATTGAGCTGTTGTATTACCCGTTTATCAGGTGGTAACAGGGTGGTTACCACCATATAATGCCATAACCAATAGAAAATTATTAGATGCAAATTGTTAGTAGCTGCCAAGGTTGGGAAAGACTTAAACAAAACTATATAAGCCAATATACCTGACTGTTGAAATACAAGGGTCTGAAAATATGTGTAAAAGAAACGTCAGGAGAAGTTAGTGACCCTGTAAAACACTGTAAAGCACTTCAGTCTAGATTTATAACTCACTTAACCTTCGCTCACCTTTTGGGTTTTGTTATCTTGCTGTTACTTAAGTTGTAAGGGTTATCTGCATTATCGACACTCTGTGCAGCTTAATGCATTTGGCCTTATGAGAAAGCCTCAGAGAGATGTTTCCTGCATCAACAATAGCTGTAATTAGTTAAAGCCAAACTGCATCAGCTACTCTGATCATGGTAGCAGAAACCTGTGATTTATAGATTTGTACACACAGTTCAGTCTTTAAACGTTTTGGTAAAAGATGTTAGAATTGATTCTTTTTATCAAGAGGACAGATGGGACATCACCCTCGGGTGTAATGTTAAAAGAAGAAGAAAAAACAGATGGCTTAGTTTGCCTTTTTAATTCTCACCAGGTGGTGTTACTGAAATGTCATATTTTAAGGTGCAATGTGAGAAACAGACTGGAGTTATTTATCTTGAGGACAACTTCCAGTCGAAACTATTAAAAAACCCGCATTAGTTGCATTGGCAGTAAAACTCTGTTTATACAAATGTCAGGTCAAATAAAGAAAATATGCGTCAGAAAGTCCAAATTGTGGGAAGTCGATTGAATTTGTTATAATTAAAGTCACATCCACTTAGTCTTTGATAGACCGCATTTAGATTTGTTAACATACATGTCACGTTTTTTAATAGGTCTTGCCCACTGGCATTTCAGCCATCTAATTTATTTTAATATTCCCCAAAGCTCAGATCAGCTTGTTTCTGCTGTGTATAATATACAGTGTAACCATCTGTCAGTGTGAAAAATTTGGCTAAATTTCTTCTCTCCAAATTTTGTTCCCTGAATGTTTCAGTATCAATGGTGCTGTATATTTCAACAAATTTCACACATCTACTGAATCAAAAGAAGCTCCAACTCTACTTTCTTCCTCCATATGTCAGCATAAAGACATTTTTTTTCGTTGAATATAAAGAGCTGTGTCTCTGTGGCTCTTTATTTTTCAGTTATTTCTTTTAATTCATACTAGTGTTTTGTTTTTTTTCCACAGCAGTAGATGACTGATTTTCATTTTGATGTATTTTGATCAGTTGGCTAGGAGACACTCATTTGCTTTGATGTCACTTTCTTGGAGTTGTTACACCAGTAGAAGCTTTTCTTTCTCCATCAGTCTCTCTGTGTACGTGTCATTTTGTCCCACCATTCAACTGATGAATAGTATTTTGAGATTATTATTTGCGGTGAATGAAATCATAACTTGTTTTTGTCCAAGATCAAAATTAAAAAGATCTCTGTCCACTTTGAATTGATGTTCCTATGATTTAATGTGACTTATCTAAGTTTTGTCTTTGCCTCAACTTCTTTTTTTACTTGTTGAATGTAAGATTGCAGTCTCTGGAGGACATTCTTTATTTGTCCATCTTATCTTCTTTCTTCACAGGTCCGTTCTCAGATGTGGTCACCACAAATCTCAAGCTCTCCAACCCTACAGACAGGAATGTGTGTTTCAAGGTGAAGACGACGGCGCCGCGCCGGTACTGTGTGCGGCCAAACAGTGGAATCATTGATGCAGGCACCTCAATCAACGTTTCAGGTAATGACTAAGAAAATGGGACTGAGATGGGACCTTTAAAGTTGCCTGCAAGTTACCTTAATTAACTTAATTTGAGAGTTTTGATACATATCAAGCTAAATGGCAATTATTTACTGGATACAGCTTCTCAAATATGAGGGTTGAGGATTCACTTAAATTTAAAAAATAACATAGTTGTAGCCCTAATTCCTCCTCATTGAAATGTCACTATTTTTATTTTTATTTTCATTACCTCTCTCTGGTATCTTCAATGGGTTTGCTGCTCCTCCTCTCCCGTTACCCTGCATTCCCTCCTTCTCTCACCCCAGTCGCTCCTGGCAGCGCTCATTCCCAGTCGTGCACTGCAAGGGAGACAGGTACAGGGTAGTGTTTCCACACTGTGCCACCTCTGCCATTTACAGCCACAGACTCATTTTACAACCTCCCCTATCTGGTGTCAACAACTTGAAACTGTGTCACTGGGACCTGCTGTCAGCAGCGGGCGACAAATCAACACAGTCTTCTCTGTCAGTTGCTATCATTTTTAACCCTTTTTTTAGGCTGAGAAAGGTCACAGGTTTGAGTCTCAAAAGGAGATTGCTTTTCTGAGAATATAGTCAAACATGGTGTGGTCTGTATCTTCTTTCTGTCTTTAGGGAGAGTTCAGGAAACTGTGTACTTAACAGGATAACAAGTAATTGTGGGTTCAAGCATTGTCTGTTTTTAAATTCAACATGCTGTAAGATACTTAAAAAAAAAATTACTGATTAAACTGATTATTAGCTGATAGAGAGCCTGACATTGTCTGTATTCCTTCAGTCTAAGCAGAGATGTCAGCTAAAACACCTGACGGTGCAGCAGTGTTAATTTCGTCAGACGAGACGAAATATGTTCGTCAATGAGCCTTTTTCCCTTGACGAAGACGAGATGATGACGAGACGATACAATGTTCTAAAAACACTAACGAAAAATGTGCCAGTGTGCGTTTTTGTTGACTAATAAAAATGAGACCAAAATGTCATGCAAGAACAAAAACGTCCTCCTTGTTTTCGTCTACTATATAAGAAAAAAAGCAACATCCAGTCCTGCTGTCATGTGTTTGTGCCAGCACTTCTTTTACTGTAGCAACGTCACGGCCACACGTTTGAGATCCTCTGGCTGCGCCTGTGGCTTGAAAACAAACAGCATGCAGGAGAAACATGGCGTACGGACAGCGCAATCTAGAGCATGAAACGGGCCTTCGAATTTTGAAACAAAAATGATTTGTGAAAGACTAAAACTGACTAAGAATGAACTTTGACACAAGACTAAGACTAAATTGAAAGATGGGTGACAAAATTAACACTGCGGTGCAGGACTTTGAAATCATAAAACAAGAGTTGCATAGTAGCTGGTCTCAAAGGAATATTGGCTAACTTTAGTTATAGCAATACTACGATATAGCTCTAAGTACCCTGTGGAGTTTTTGTCCACTGGTAAATGTTATGTGGATTAGGACGCTCACATTTAGTTGACGCGATGCAGTCTTACCAATTAATAGTATTCCACTGGCCTGCAGGTGGCAGTAATGTGTCAAGAAATTCATTTCAGATCGTTCAAATTAGCTTTTTTGCTGAAGAAAATGCATTCAACATGTTCATTAGACTTTAAGGACATATACAGTATCTTAAGATTCAATCATCTTTAAGTATTCTGGTCTTGAAATCTACATTACACACTGAGTTCTAGCTGAGTGAAATAAACACTGTTTGGTTGCTCTTTTGTAAAGATATTCTGAAATTCTGTTATTTCCCAAAAACAGCATCACAATTTTCATTATTCAGGCTTGTTAGATTGAGGTTTTGTCCTCAAGCAGATTGCAGAGGATCTGTAACTTGTTCCAGTCCAGGTTGTTCATGTTTCTGGTCTGTAATTTTCAACAAAACAGCACAATAGCTGCACAGACATCCACTTGCATCGGGGTTGAAAGGGAGCAGTCTGCCACAGGATACCTTCATACTCGAGGTGTGTCATTTACTGGCTTAGCTGAGGATACACACAGTGCTTTTGAAGCTCAACCCGGCTGTAACTGTATATGTTCAATGTAGCCATGACCACAGGAATGTTGCTGAGGCTGATTGGTGTTATGTAGCAGCATCCAGTGGAAAAATATGTGGCGTGAATGTTTCAAAAATCCTTGTATCCACAAATATTTTGCCTCTTTGGGGAATATGTCCGAAGTCTGTCTGACACACTCGAGACATGTTAACATTCCAGGGGAGGCAGAAAGCAAATTAACAAACCACAATAAAAGAAATGTTGCAGTAATTAAAATAAGCTGAATTAGCTTGCCATTTATATCTAGTGTGTCTTTGTGATGACAGGACAAGAAATGGATTCTCCTCTCTTAATTGATGTCCATATTCATAAAACCGTTCTGCTAATATGCCACACACATGGTCTATTTGCTCTTCCACCCACCAGCTAGATTCCTATAACTTAACCTCTAAGTGATAGCTGATTTTTGCACAAGTGTGATGGATTGAATGCTGTTAACTCCTGGGTTAAACCTCAGCCCTGCTGTATAGTCTGTATTTTTCCCCTCTTGAATTATATTGAATTAGATGGACCCAGGAGAGCACAATCAGAAGTGTGAGATCCTGCTACCCTGAGAAGCCTGAATATTAATGCATTTTATGAGACTTCTGGTGAGTTTTCCCTGCAGGCCTGTGTCTCGAAAACTCTGGTTGACTTCACTCTCTTCCTCACTCCCACGCTATATGGTTTCTGTAGGTTTGCTGATCTTTGCCCAGGTTTTAGACAGGGAGCACCCTTTTAGCATGTGACTTCTCTAAATCCATGTGAAAAGGTTACTGTTATAGATACGGGTGTAACAATGAGCCGCATGGTATCATGAGTCATATCGTGTCTCGTGTTCTGAATTTGTTGATCGGTGCCTTTGTCATTGAACAGAGACATAATCTCTTGTTTTTTGGCACATCGGTTACTTTATTTTTGTCATTGTTATGTTATGTTATTGCTATGCTGCTGAGTATTCCCATTAAATGGGTCAGGCAAATGCTGAAGTTGCAGGTCTTATGCTTTTATTAAAACTGTATGACATAACACTTGTAAATGGAAATGTGAAACACACTCTGGTTATTTTATTATGATTATTTTTCCTGACACCATGGTTTTCTCTGGAAATTAACCACGAAGCTCAAAGCTATACAGAAGAGCTGAAACAATTAAATTGTTAATCTATTACTTAATTAGTTAGCTATATATCTAATCTGCATTTAATTTTGATTACTGTAACGCCCTCCTGACAGGCCTCCCAGCCTGCATAGTGAAACCCTTTCATATGATCTAGAACACGGTGGCGCGTGTCTAATGCTTGCCTACAAAGTAGTCTCCGGTTCTGCACCGATCTATTTGAATGCCCTTATACAGGCTTTCAAGTTACGTCCTGATGAATGAATGAAGCCTGGCTCTGCCACCTGTACGCTCAGAGCAATCCAAACTTTTCTCGTCTGTTGTTGCCCGTTGGTGGAATTAATGAAAATATAAAGAATAGACGGCACATCTGTGACGTCACCCACAGGTTTCTGAAGAGCGTTTTGAAGCTGGCTTTGGCTGCCACCGTGTTGGTAGCCCTGCCTCTTCCGTCTCCAGAATAATCTAAAAATTAGCGAAGATATGGATCATCAATGGACATGAGGCGGGCTGAATGACGTCTGGGTGATCAAATAAGCCATCTGTAATGGCATCTACCTGTCAAAGCGGCCACGCTCTTAATTATGCAAAACTTTAAGCCTTAATATAATTTGAACAGGTGAGTCAAAACAAAATTCAGCCTCAGTACAGTTGGCATTAACAGGGAATTAGCCATAGAGACATGGGTCCTTATGGAGATTGACTTGTTCTGGAGCCAGCCCCATTTTGGTTGGACAGAACAAGACTTTTATAGACGCATTTTTAGCTTTTTATAAATGTTAATTGATAATGAAAATGATTAGTTCCAGTCCTACAGTTGTGAATCTCGTGCAGGCCTTGTAATAATTATTTTCTGTGTGGTCATTATGCAGAAACAAGAGCCATGGGTGGAACTAAGCACTTCAAGGTAAATAGTTAGTGAGCATGTGAGCATCTTGTCTCAGGGGTCACCATTAATTAGCAACAGGAAAGGAAAGTTTTCTTGCCTCCCTCCCTTACCCGTCTAATGGTTCCATTCATCATCAACAAGCAGGCAGGCGATTACCATCCTGCTTGACCGTGTTGACTACTATTAGCCTCTGTGAGTTTTATAAATGATTACCCAGTGTGAACTAAGGATGTTAAATCATACCATTAGCAGAAGTAGCTTTTTGTAAAGGTGTGTTCAAAGACTGTAGATCAAAGATGATTTAAATCACTTTTTCCCCTGCCGTGGCTGTTATTTTTCCATCTCAGGCTTTGGCTTGGGAACGTTTTTATGTTATTCACAGTTGCCCAAAGAACTTATATGCTTTCCTGCCTCCATTCTAGTATTGTCCCCTTGGACCTAAGGTAGATGGCCGTGCAAATTGGGTCTGACGCAAACAGGACGTTCTCAATCTGTTCATGCCGTCTGTTTCTGGTTTACGATATTGAACTGCCCTGATTGCTGTAATGGTGCACTACATCTCTGAGGTTTTCCTCTCTAGGGAGAATTGGCATGTGCCATATATGAAAACCATCATGATAGCTACACCGGCTTTGATATTAGGAGGTTGTGTGTTTCTAGTGAAAGTCAAAGGAGCATGCAGACATAGTTTGTATTGATGTCAAAATATGCCTTTCAATTACACCCTCAAGTCAAAGGAGAAAAAAGTTTACCAATCAATAGCCATTTTCATCCCCTCCCCACACTTAAATACTGACATAAGAAAGTGATCATTGCAAATCACTGTTACAGCTTTAAAATACCTTCTCAGTCATTGGAATGACATCAATAACACACCACTGACTGAGAGAAGCGATGTGGTGATGGGTTTAAAGTAGTATTCCAACCCACCACCTGCTTTTTGTTAGAGCGATATGTAATGTTAAGAAAGAAAAAGACAGGATTGGAAGCTGTTAGAAAGATTACCGCTTGGGGTATTTTCTAGATTCGTCAGTGTTTCGCTGTCATGGTAACACGAACTAAGAAATAAATCATCTCCACCACTTTTTCCAAGCAGTAAGGGCAAGCCCAGAGCCTTGAATACGTGGAGCTTCTAGTTTACCAATTGACAACTACATGGGCATACTCGCTAATTCCTCTTTAATCTGAGGAGTGGACACAGATTTGAGTAAAAGGGAGAGACGGAAAGTTGCTGACAAAGAGAAGTAACGCTTGAATCGCTGGCGCACCACAAGCGTTTGTTTCGTATTTGGAGCACCAGATTACACCCACAAATCATATTGTGTGCCTGTCTGTGTGCTGCAGTTTGAAACACTTTGTTTTCCTGAGTCTCCTGAGGAGGAAGTGAGAATGTGAAATAAGACTGAGGGAGTGATAATAAAACTGCTAAACTTATCATGTGGAGGTTTCTTGTTCACACCGCGGGTGCTGTCACAAATCAGCCTCATTCCTCTCTTACCATGTTATTTATTGATAGATAGATAGATAGATAGATAGATAGATAGATAGATAGATAATCTTTGCTGGCCATACTTGGTGTATATCTGTGAATTGTGAGCAATGGCAGTCACACCAAAGAGGAAAATAAATATGTGTAGCAGAACCTCTTTCTGTCCCATTAACTCATCTCATGACCCTACAGGGTTATCCTATGAGCCCTTAGAGTGGTCCCAACCCCAAAACCACTGTCCAGAGTCATTTAACAATCCCACAGAGCTCACAGAGCTGTGACTTTACCATTTCTTTTCATAGAGGGTGAGAGGAAACATCCTGAAAACTTGAATCTGACTGTCTTTTTGTGTTTTTAGTTATGCTGCAGCCTTTTGACTACGATCCCAATGAGAAGAGCAAACACAAGTTCATGGTCCAGTCCATGTTAGCACCTCCTGACATGACCGACATGGAGGGAGTGGTGAGTGTATCTCTTTCCTAAAATCGTTGTTCACCATCTGTATGTTTTTAGCCACAAATGCTTCAAAACAAAACCTGTGTTTCACACGCATGTAACTCAGTCACTCATACAACAGATCACTTCTGCGTTTAATACGTCAGGAAATATACATGTTTTGAGTTTAACTGTAAGGAAAGAGACAGACAATCAGTTAACTCCCAGCCTGGATGAGAGGCTGTGTCGCAGTGCTGACACACAGCAATAAAAAAAAAAAACACAATGAGCTCAGTTTAGTCAGAACAGTGTGTGTGGTCTCAAAGTCATCTCTACGATCACTGCCAACATACTTACAGTAAATCAGCGTTAACACGCCAACAAATGTTTTGAGAATTTGGTATGATATTGTGACACAGACATAGATTATCAACCTGAGGTATGGTTACAAAAAAGACACTGCGCTCAGGCAGAACCTGAATCCCAGTGGGTTATTGCGTAAGCCTGTAACTGCAACAGACTTGAAAGCAGATTTTTGAGGTGGGGTGTTGTAAGGAGAGCACAACAGTGATACACAGCAGTCCTCCTGGTGATAAATTTCACTCTATAGTTGTTTCACATGAGATTCGGGGAACAATAAACAGAGGTGATGCGACTGATAACGGCCCAGCTGTTTATGAAAACGTCTTTTTTGCTGACACCTAATGAGAAACACCAGAGGCTTGCCAAGTTCATTTAGAAAAGCTTACATCTAGGTGCTTTTAAATTATAAGTGTAATATTGTATTTCTTGGAGCCACACAGTGTATTATTAATCTATTATTTAAATCCCTAAATCATATTAAAACTCAAAGGACTTCACACAGAGATAAATGAGTTAAGGTGAAAACAATAAGAACACCCCAAGTGCAGGAGGTTTATCTGAGCTTTTTGTCCTCCGTTGAGCAGTGATTATCAGCAGCAGCCTCCTTGCACTCCCTTTGTTTCTCTTATTCTCACACACTTCAAACCATCCTTCCCTTTTCTCTTTGTTCTCACACACTTCAGAAGCCAATCAATCTGATGCGCTATAAACACTTAGCGTAGTAAAGAAATACACATACAAATGTGTCTGTTGTTTTGACTCATTTCACAGACTGTTGCAATCATCTCCTTTGCCTGATTAGATAACAAAACGTTACATTGAGAGTCTGTCTGTATTTTTGGTTCGTCCAGTGGAAGGAGGCTAAGCCAGAAGAGCTGATGGACTCCAAGCTGAGGTGTGTTTTTGAGATGCCGGTGGAGAACGAAAAAACGGTAAGCACGTGGTAATGCTCCTCTTCTCTCCTCACCTCACCATGACACTTTTCGTTGTCACTATGGATCTGATATCAAAGACAGACACAGACACTGCTTCTTTGTACGTTTGTTTGCTTGTTAATATTTGTCTCAAGCAGGCACTGCATTATTTATAGATTATTGTTGTTTTCCAGCACTCCACCTCCATACTGCTCTATTTTATCTGCCTCCTTTTTCTCCATCTCTTTTTTCACCTGCACCAACTATTTCGTACTCTAATACTGTCTCTGCTTCTTTCTCTATTTCTCATTTCTCAAATGCTGTTTCTAAATTCTTAACATTAATCTCCCTCTTCATCCCTTTCTTCATTCGTGTCCCACATTTCCTTCATCTCTCTCTCTCTCTGTCTCTCTCTGTCTCTGTCTCTCTCTGTCTCTGTCTCTCTCTCTCTCTCTCTCTCTCTCTCTCTCTCTCTCTCTCTCTCCCTGCCTCAGCCACACTCTCAGGCATCCACTGCCCTTCAGAGCACCACTTTGTTCATTCCCACATGCAGTTTATTATTGTTGTGATTCCTATCAGACCCCACACAGCTAGAGAGACAGTATCTCGTCATGATATGAGCCGAGTCCACCGGCTCCACGATCACACAAGGGTAGTAGTAGTTGTTTTCGATTTATTATGTGCTATACGTTACATACACATGGCTCCCGGTCAGCACCGTGCACCACAGAGACTGTGTAAAGGTAATGCTGATAGAAACCAGCCTGATCCACTTATGAAAGGCACCCCTTGGTGAACTCTCCCCCAAACATTGAGATAGAGGCGCTGTGTGCCTGCACCCCTGTGTGTGTGCATATATACTCTACATTAAAGTCTGCAAGTCTCTTAATATAAACATAAAATTTCACCCGTTTGCCAGCCAAGTCATTGGTCAGCGTTGCCATGGAAACTGTAGGAGCAACAACATATTGCATTATAATTTGTCGCCCTGTAACCTACTTACAGCATGACATGGAGTCCAACAAGATGATGTCGTCCAGCTTGCTGAAGTCAGATTCCTCCTCGCTGCCTCCAAAGTCAATGAGCTCCACCCTTGATGACGGGGAGGTAAAGAAGATCATGGAGGAGTGTAAGAGGCTGCAGATGGAGGCTCAGAGGCTACGGGAAGAAAACAAACAGATCAGGGTGAGTGAGATGACTCGATTAGTGTTTCTTTTTTTTTCATTTTGCTGGGTCCAAGACAGTAACACAGGTATCACTGTGTGACAGCTATATACCACTTTTATGCAGGGTTTGCCCCAGTTGAAAGTTGGTCAGCGGAGGTGGAGTGTACCAGCGTTTGCAACTTGCTGCTTGGATTAATTACTTCAAAGCAAACCCATGATATGAACGATCAATTGATCACTTCAGACAGATCCTGACACATCGCATCTCATTATCCATTTTAGACAGTTTTAAAAGTTGTCTCACTCATATGAATATAAAAGTATGATGTGGACTCCGACCTGTGGCTCTTTCCCATGTCATTCCCCGTCTCTCTCTCCCCGCATTCCTGTCACTCTTCAGGCCAAAAAAATAATTAAAAAAAATAAAACACCCTGTGCAAACTCGTGAAATCGTACAAACAGCCAAAAGGTAAAAAATGGAACTACGTAGCTTATTCAAATAATCAAAAGCACATAAACCAAAGAAGATGACCAAATGTGAGCAAGTTGACAAAGTGTGACGGGAAAAAACGCTCCGCTTCTGAAACACTCGCTGTGATACATCATCAAATACATCAAATGGTCAGTTGTATGCACAAGAATTGCAACTTCATTAACAACAATAAGTTTACTAATTGAATAATCAACTAATTACTTGCTGTACAAGCCCAAGGTTACGTATAACACATTTAACACATAATGTGCTGTTCAGTTAGACAGAAGTTCAAGAAAACCACCAAATATTCACAGTTTTTAGATGCTAAAACCACTAAATATTTTATTTTTTATTTAAAAAATAACAATTACCAAAGTTGTTTAATCTTTTATATGTTCTGTACATTGATTCAGTACACATCAAACAACCAGTGTATTAAATGAAAGACAGATGCCTCTGCATCTTCATCATCAAAATCAGCAGATGACATCACTTAACAGTCACAGTCAGATTTGTGTTTCTTGGTTATGTTTTGTACTGATTGATGTGGACCAAGATAAGGAAAATAAATGGAAATTCAACTCAAATGACGTTGCAGTGTCCTCCACCCTGCTGTATTTGAGCAGAAACAATAACTCAAGTTTGAGGTTTTGTGTTAAGTGGTCCGCTCACATCCGTAATCAGTGGCAGACCTTAGGGTTTAAGGCCCGCAAAGGCAATTTTGCAAATCAATGAGTATGACATCAATCACAACGATCAATAAAGTAAGACTTAAAATTGGCTTTTGTTACGGTTTAGTTCGAAATGAGTCACACACCACAAAGCGCTATAAGAAAGTTGTCCTCCCCTCAAATACCACCGCTACCTCCCCTTTAACTTCTTGCCAGAGGCAGAACGACTGTTGGCTGCTCCTGTGGCTAAGATTAAACTAACAGAGAGCCCCCCCACCCGCTGCTGAGAAATGAAGTGTGTTAAACCCTGGCGCCTTCTGCAGTCCTCCAGGGATTGAGTCAGATGAAGATTTAAGCAGATCCTATTTCTTTGAGCTAGTAAATAAATACTGTCTTATCTTATTGACTTGCGAACTGACCGCAATATTCATCTTTCTTTTTGCCGACGTTTCAGGAGGACGACGGTCTGCGGATGAGGAAGAGTAACATGATGTCGTCTCAGCACACCTCAGTTGGCATGAAGAAAGAGGAGGGGATGAGCGCCCGCACGGTGGCCCTCATTGTGCTCTTCTTTGTGGTGGGCGTCATCGTGGGCAAACTGGTCTTGTAGATGGCAGCACAGTTCGGTCGGCCGCAGCATGCTTTCAGGGGGACAAAAACAAACACGGGATCTGGGATTTTGGATCAGAAATGCCATATCCGCTGGGTGGGAGGGGTGGTACTAGTTTTGATTCAGTCTCATTTATGTAAAAAATTTCAAAAGTAATGTATGAGAGAAAAAAAATGAAGAAAAAAGCGATTCGTCATCTTATGAACAAACCTACTGTTACAGGTCTTGCCTCTACGTAATCATCGCATAATCATTCTGGCCCTCTTCCCAAAGTTTTATGTATACCGATGACTGGTTCTGTGGATTTTCTAACACCGGCAAGGTACTGTTGGTGTGGCTGAGTCAGTTTGCAATTGTGCGAATGTTATTTTAGTGTATTGTTGTTTCTTTTTCTAAATGATGGAGGCCAGAGCTACGTATATATATCTAATATATATATATATATATATATATATATAATATATAATCCGCCCCCCACCCCACTGTACATATAATCCAGGTGTCCTCCAGCTAAACCCCCTTTAAAGGAAGGGATTAACCAGAGAGATGAGCTACACAGTTGGGGTTACACACACAGGGCTATCAAACTGACTCCTCCAATCAGAGGCTTATGAAATCGGCTTTCTTGATTGTAGAGCAACTTTGATCAGTGTATGAAACACTATACAGTATCATAGCATTTTCTTTCTTTCTTTTTTTTTTTGTGTCATTTTTTTTTCACTCTACCTTACTCCCGTCACCTGTCACTCAGTGCTCACCACATCCCTGGTTGTCAGAGGTGGGGATGTTTGATTGCATGCGTTCACACAGAGTGTTGCATCTGTACTTTTTGAATCTAATTTAATTGCTTTTATAATGGTGGATAAATGTCATTTGGCTGTAGGTGCACAACTACATTGTCTTTATTTTTCTTTCCTCTTTTTGTGTTTTTGCATTTTTATGATTTTAATTGATGATTTTTGTTGTTGTTAGGGTTGAAGCATTTAAGAATATTGCAGCTACCAGAAACAAGCTCCAGATTTGTAGGATAAGATCATTTCTGTAAAGTTCTCCAGATGAAAGTTTTGCCTTGTGACCTATCTGGGCAAGTTATTCTCAGGCCAAGATGGAGGTATATACATTACTTAACATATACACGTGCACACAACAGAAAGCAGTGCAACATATAAGTGAGAAACCACAAATTGACAGAAGGTGCATGTAGAGCAACTGGTTATGTTTCCTTGACAACATCAAACACACCAAGGTCTTATATGGCGCCTAACAAAGGGTCCTTGGTCTTTTCCAGCTCTTTTTTTTATTTTCTCATATTTTCCTACTGAGCCATACATTTGTTGACATTCTGTGTTGTTGTGGGGCAAATGTATGTCAGAGATCACCTGAGTGTTTTAAGCTGCCTGCTCTCCACTGCTGGTGATTTTACTGGGGGGTGGCGTTTCACTCCACTGCAGGCCTGTGTTCAGTTTTTTTGGTGTTTTTTTCAGCATTTATCCGTTGCTTATTAATGTTATATCCTCACTGCATTTGAAGTCGTGTTCATTTGTTACGCACTAAGATTAAGAGTGTCTTCCTTTGATCTTCCGGCAGCATACAAAGTTGTTGAGATTTCTTTTCTGAAGTGAGAGAGGCGGGTTGAAATAGCATACAGTCCAGCTTATAGCCTTGAGGGGACCACCTAATGACATGTACTGTTCAACAGACGATCTTTTTGTCAGAAATAAAATAAACACAACAACAACACAAAAAACTGTAATTGTCCACTCCAAATTTGCATGAGGAAATAAATAGCAGTGGAGAGCGTCATTGTACTTTGCAATAGAACAGAAAAAGGACAGATTTTTATCTCCACATAAGACGTCTAAGTGGAAGTGTATTCCCCTTTTGCTAAACTGAAATTAAAACTGACCATCTTTTCATTTGAAGTGGAGTGGAAGACTGGTGAGGAGGAGATTTAAATGAACATGAGCTTGTGTTTTCGCTGTATCTCTGTAAAGTTGTTGGGTTGAGGATGACTTGCTGCTTAGAGGGAGGGCAGAGCAGACCTGAGCTACCGTCTAATCTTGGGTTATCAGACCTGGGTCACATTAGTACTTACAGAAAATTCTCTTGTTAAATGAAACCTAGTTGGAGTATCAAACATACACAAGGAAAAATTTTCAAATACCAAAAATACTGTTATGTGATTATATGACAAATTTACCAATACCAATCCAAGGTGGTACTCCAAGTAGGAAAAAAACAATAATAATTACATGTAAATACTAATGATCCTGGCCGGTTGTAAAACACACTACACACTGACCTGTCCTGGAGTCTCTGACCATCACCGTGATCAATGTAAGCAGTCGGGAAACTGTTTGTATGTATATAAATAAAAAATAAATAAATAAGTCTATCTGAGAAGAAGATTAATATCCTAGTCAAGTAGTCTCTCTGGTGTATAAAAACAACCCAACCTGGTTGGATATGTAGCATCTTAATAAATTAAATGAATAAAGCTCCTACCTAACCGTGTGAAGTCATTTCCTGCTATGCACACAGGCTACAAGGTGCACATTTATATACATATATGAAATCATATAACATGTCGAATTGTGGGAGGAAAGCGAGATCTCGACCGACTTTTAAAACTGTGACTTTCATTGATGAGATTTTTCCGTTTCTTAAACTTTAACATTTGGCAGAGTGATCACCAGTGGAAAACACTGTAAAGAAAGCAAACGGGCGCATCACAAAAAGAAAAATACGGGCTGTTAAGACACACTAGCGTCTACTCTTACTTCTCTCATCACAGCCAGACCTGCTGCCACTGACATCCAAAGCCATGCTGGCTTGTTAGTTGCTACCACTTTGCTTTATTTGGCAGTATCGCAATTTGCAGTGGGATAAGAGTATTAAAATATATCGCTGCAAGGAAATAAGTTACCCCTAGATTCTATTTTACAGTTGTGGTGTTGAATAAAAAAAATCCTGGTGATTCATCTTGTGTTATTGTATCTGTAACAACCAGACAGTGTTTCTGTCGCACCTCGTGTTTAGAGCAGCGGAGAAGAGTTTGTCCTCAGGAGCCCCCCACCCCCCCTTCCCAGGTGTACACCTGGGCCCGGTAGCTCCTCAGCTGTTTGGCTTGGCCACAGCAAGACAGCTGTGAACTCACTAGTGGAAATCAACCAATATTAATTTACATTTTTGCATTCTGTAGGGAAATAACCCATTTCCAAAGTAAATCACATAGGAATGTTACAAAATACTAAAAATATGAAAATTACAAGAGCTCCAAGGTTTGATGCTGACCCAAAGAAGAGGTCACATTTTATATCTGTCTTCTGACAGTAAGTTTTCCAGGCAACCAGCAGAAACCAGGAGAAGTCACTGCTCCCAGTAAGAAATAATGTGTGTACCTGTTATTGTTACTCTTTGTACAGATTAAACAAACACAATATGACATGTTAATTAGTGAGATTTAGAGGTATGGTATGTGGTTTCCCTTTAGGAAGCCAGGCTAGCTTTTCCCAGTCTCAAGCTGCACCTCAAACTGATGTTTTGCTATTTCCTTCACCCTTTTATTTGTATGCTTTTTCTGGCCCAATTTGTTGAAAATATAAAGTAGTATTATCTTTACTACTTGCAATGAAGGTGATGCTTTATTGGCATGAAAGTGTCAATAAAGCATTGTTTTTATATTAAATAATGATACATTTCAGATTTTATATGTTTGTCTATCTAGCTATGCATGAACAAATATTATTTACTTTCTAAAGGGAATCCAGACAAGAGATGTTTGGGGTCAATTAGATCCAAACGGGTCCATGGGTACAGAGATTACTTATTAACAACTTACTTAAGTAACAGAAATCTGAATAGATTAATGGGAGATAATAAGTGTAAAATATTGTAGTAAACTGTTATATAGCTCCACATAAACTCCCAAACGGGAGTCACTTCAGAAACATCATCAGTTCAAAATCATGTTCTTTCAAACCAAAAAAGTTGCGAAGTATCAAGCTGAAAAAACAATGTTAGGTATGTGTTTTAGTGTAGTAAGTTAAAGGCCTGGCCCCTCCAGGATGCCAAAGAGAACAGCAGGGTTAAGAAAAGCAGCTATTTTATGACAAGTTTGTTGGAGATCACAACACGCAATTTAACAATCACAAGAAAGACAATGCAATGTCCCACACAACACAAAGCACGATGACCTAAATAACTTGACATTTCCTGCAGTATCCTGAACCTGGTTCTTATTATTCATACTGACCACAAGGGACCCCACATCAGATGTTGATCTGTGACCTCTGTCCAGAGGACTCAGCTAATATTTAAACATCCTGCATCGCTCACACAGTCTTTCAGTGAATCTGGTCTTCATTGACGTCTGTACAATAAACTTGATGTCTGGCTGTGCTTCAGTGTCGTAAAAAGTATAAAATATTTAATTATCCATCTCTCCAACAACTTCTATTCTTGGTGTTTACTGTGTGCCATAATTAAGTTTGGCAGAGAGATGAGTATTGTTTTACACTGTAAAGTACACAAAGAAAACGATTAATCTCCTGCTTCATCTACAGGTTTTACCTTTTTGGAATATACGCATATATATCTTTAATTTATTTTCCCTCTCAAAGTTGCACAAAGTGAAACAAAATACTCTGCACGGCATATTTGTTTGGCACATGAATAAGCCAAATTTCATGCAAATTTTCTCCTTACAAGAGGTCCCTGTAAGAGTTTTGGGGTCGAAAAGGATTGCAGCTTGCCAGAAAGGTTGGAGGCAAGACAACTGGCAGAGAGGGATGCAGTCTGGAGAATTCGCTTGTGGCAGATCTCTCCAGCAAAAACCTTTTCAATCATTGTTGTGATCTTAACCTTAGAACAGAAACTGACCCAATTTAACAAGCCACCAGAGCTGACAGATCACTCTCAGGAGAAATGCTTCTGTCGAAACTAGTCCCAAAGGCAACAAATATGTTAAATAGGTTGTCTCGTACTGAAAGATGCACATTACTGTCCCATTGAGTTGTAATTAAGTACATTTATTCAAGTACTATGCTTAAGAAGTAAGCACTTTAGAAGTATTTTTACTTTACTGTATTTTTTACTCCACTACATTTATTTGCAGCTAGTTAATAGTTACATTTCAAGTTAAGCGTTTACATACAAAACATGACAAGATGTGTTTACTGTGTTTAATTAACCAGTAGTTCCAAACCGTTTTGACTTACAAAAAAAGCTTTGTTGGCTACAGTCTAATTGTTATTTCAGAAGTCTGAGTTCTTAGCAGTCCCAGAAAGTAAAGGTGATTTCCTCTCTAAACCCCACATATCATTCAAATGACTGTTCGAGGCCCCCAAAAATGAAATGTAAAATTATCCAAATTTTCACTAAAAGCAAATATTAGAGAAAAGTCAAAAGAATTAATATAAATCTGTGAGAAGAACTTTTCTTTTTCCCTGAACCATTAATCATCTCACACCCATTGATTCATCTGGTGACCTTAAAAAGGGCCCCATATCTAGACTGGGAACCTCTGGACTAAAATATCAAACTGAAAGATGTAAAAATAAATAAATAAAACTAGCTCCTCTTCAAAGAGCTTAAGAGTAAAATGCTATTATATACAGTGGTGGAATATAACTAAGTACATTTACTATTTCCATTTTAATCTACTTCATTTAGTTGTAGTTACTATTTATTTAACAGTTAAATATTCCAGACACAAAATAATGTTTTCTTCCATATAATACATATTTTAGTATTAATATTCCAGTCAGTGAATGCTAACTGTAATAACACGGACCGACCCTTCATTAGATACACCTGTACAATCCAATGTGAAAGGTGTTTCAATATATAGCCCTCTCATGTTTCTAAATGGGGTGGCCAAAATAACAGAAACACCTCTCAATATAAGGCAGTCAGTTTAACACGACTGCAACTACAACAACCTCAATCGTAAACATAATAGTTCATTATTACCTTTCTGACAGTGCAAACAAAAGCTGAAACATTATAAGCTTTTTTATGGCAGAGTCATTCTGGATCTCATTGGATTGTACAAGTGTACCTAATGAAGTGGCCGGTCAGTGTATAATTTATACAGTACCTTTAACTACATTTTGCTGTCTATATTCCTACTTCATTAGGATTTCAAATGCAGGACTCTACTGCGGTATTGTTACAATGTGTTACAATGTTGAGTAATAAGACGTGAATACTTCTCCCACCGCTGACAGATGAGGAGTTCATTTGAAAAAAAAAAAAAGAAAAATACGTGCTGGAATGTGGTGTTGGACGGGCAGGCTCTGTTCAGTAGTTGGGTTAAGTATATGAGCATGAGGTCAGTTAAAAAGGAGGCCCGTTTTTGTTTGGCATGACATCAACAGGAAAGTGCAGTCGCTTGCCCCTCCTGCAGCTCTGTGGCAAAACAGCGCTTTGTTCATTTGTCCCAAAGCCAAGAGGACACATTGTTCAATAGAAACTCATTTGTTTCAACTGAGCCAGCCAACTTATGGCGGATGTTATCTTTTATGGGCAGCTGCAGCTCATATTCTTATAGAAATAATGGGATTTTCTAACAGAGCCTGAAATTGGAATGAGTGACAGAGGTTGGAAGTTACCCGTACTACTGCAGTGATGTCATTTCACTGAGGTGTATGTGGTGTATGTGTGTGCGTGCATTACTGCATATGCAAGATTTTTATGGGAAGGCAGGAGATGGGACGTCTGCTGAATTTTCTATTGAGTCTCTGTCCAAAAGCAGCACTGTGTCTTTCTTTTACCAGAACATTTGTCAGACTAAACCACCACACTGTTTGCGGTTTGGAAACTTGGTTTAACTGAAAGGAAACTCCTTAGGGCTTGTTTTGTTTTTCTTTTTTTCAACAGTCTATAGGAACATTCTTCCTAAAGAGGTCGGGACTTTTATAGTCCTAGTTCAGAGAAGGCTGCAGAAAGTCAAACAGCAAACTTAAGAGATTTATTTTTTTAAATAAAACCTTACATGTGATACAGTGTCCGAGTGAATGGCTTCGCCATTTTTGCTTTCCGTC